>NW_028258312.1:20000000-20102500 GCF_053883595.1 Heterocephalus glaber
TGATTCCTGCTAATATTATTAATATTTCTGTTAATTCTATAAATATTTCCCAGATACCATATATTGTTACTATAACATTTCTAAATAAGATGGATTAATTTTTCATTAATGAGTTGCATGTTTCTTTACAGTATGATCCAAATAAAAATATTGGCACCCATCTAAAATCTGTAGGTTTTTCTCCTTAATTTCTTTTCTTTTTTTAGGGGTAGGATAAGGAAAAACATAGTTCAGAATAATGTTTGCTTTTCTTTTTCGAGATATGCACTTACCAGATGATTTGGAGATACAACCAATGACTAGAAGATAGATTAATAACTATATTTGTAATTGGATCAAGTTTATGATGTCAGGTCCTTTAGAATTAAATTAATGCTATACTAGCATTGAAAACCAAAGGATCTTTGATTTTAGTTATTTTTAAATAGATCACTCTTATTTTTTATTGAAGAAGTAATCATAATGAAGTAATTTCTTGTTTCTCTGAAAGTTTAAAAACAACTTTCATTGTGTAAGCAGTTTCTCATTTTAATTTTAATATAGCTTGTCCTTTTTACTTTTTGTTATAGGGGCAAGGGATTTAGCTCAGTGGTTCCACTGCCTTGCAAGCACAAGGTCCCAAGTTCAATCCCTGTAACCAAAAAAAAAAAGAGTACCTACTTTTTGAAATATATACTCCTCTTTTTACTTAGATTTTCTTGAAATGAAAGAATGTGAGTTTAGAAAATTTCTACCATTTATTAATAATTTTTGTCACTAGCACAAAATACCTGAAACCCACAACTTAAAGGAAGATAGGTTCATTTTGGTGCACAATTTTAGGGGGTTCAATCCAGATTAGTTGGTTCCAAGTCAGAATCGGCCTGGCCAAAGAGCCTGGCAGAGGAGCCCTGCTCAACCTGGGATACCCAGGAAGGAAAGAGAGACAGAGAGAGAGGGAGGGAAGGAAGAGAGGAAGGGAGGGAGAGAGAGAGAGAGAGAGAGGGAGGAGGGGAAAGGATGGACAGAGACAGAGAGACAGATGGGAGCAAGGGTTAAGAATATGCCCTTCCGGTTGAGGGCGTGAAGGGAGGGCTAGGAATGGGGAAAAAATAAGAACCAAGATGCATTATGTAAAGGTACAATTCCCAATGAGAAATGTAATTGTGTTGTATACCTACAATGTACCAATAAAAGAATTTAATACAAGAAAAAAAAAATACGCCCTTCCGAGTCACACCCTAGTGACCCACCTCTTCTAACCAGACCCCACCTACTAATGACGTATTCAGTTTTAAATTCATCAGTGGATTAATCCTCTGATGAGTATAGCACCATATTACCCAGTTACCTTCTGAAAGCACCACCTCTAAACACAAGACTTTTGGGAGACACTTTAGGCATAAACTATAACATACCACAAGAAAGCAATATGGTTTACTCATTATTTTAGTTGAAAATGTGGCTGTAGTTTACTGTTTTTATTAAGCTTTTTAATTTGAGAGTTGTAGATTCTCATGCAGTTGGAAGAAATAATATGGAGCCATCTTGTGGACCTTTACTGTTTCCTCCAGTGCTGGCATCTTGCAAACTCATTGTGTAGTATCATGTGAGTAATGTTGAAATAGATACAGTTAAGATAGAGAATAACACCATTATCAAGTTTCTCTTACATTATTGTTTTGTAGTCACCCACACACACTTCCTACCCCAAGCCCGTCTAAACACCTGAGAGTTGTTAATCTTTCCTCCAGTTCTATACTTTTACCATTTTAATGGTGTTATATAGAGTTGTAATGTGAATATACAACCTTTTGGGATTGAGCATAATTTTTTCACTGAGCATAATTCTCTGTAGATTCATCCAGGTATCTGCATGTGGTATTTACTCTTTTTTTATTGTTAAGCATTGCTACATGGTATGTGTGCATCATGGTTTGTTTAACCCTTCGTCTCTTGGTAAAAGTCTGGGTTGCTTTATAGCTTGGGACCACTATAATAACACTTGTGTGTAGGTTATTTCAGATTTTATATACATTTCTCCA
Organism: Heterocephalus glaber; assembly: GCF_053883595.1. Classification (NCBI taxonomy): domain Eukaryota; kingdom Metazoa; phylum Chordata; class Mammalia; order Rodentia; family Bathyergidae; genus Heterocephalus; species Heterocephalus glaber. The sequence goes on from NW_028258312.1 coordinate 20,002,025, forward strand.
GGATAAATGTCCAGGAGGCTAATTGCCAGTTGTATGATAGTTGAATGTTTGGTTTTTTCAGAAACTGACAAAATGTTTCCCAAGTATCAGTCCACTTCCACAAACAGTATATGAGTTATACAATTTTGCTATATCCTCAGCAGGATTTGGTATTGTCATGTTGTACTCTTCTTTTTACTTTTAGCCATTTTGGTAGATGTATAATGATATTTCATTGTGGTTTTAATTTGGATTTCCACAGTGGCTAATGATGTTGGTTAGATGTGATTACTTGACATCTGGTATATTCTATTCAGTGAAATGTTCCCATGTCTTTTGGTCATTTTCTAATTAGGTTATTTGGGCATTTTACTGTTAAAATTTGAGATTCTTTATATTCTGGCTACTATTGATCTTTCAGATATGTGGTTTGCAAATATAGTAGATGCTTATTATATCACAAATTTGCCTTCTTATTAAAGTTTATATGTGATTTCCAAATCAATATATTTGGTGTTTTGTACTCATTAACAGAGAGGTACACAGTGGCAGAAAATTTAAGTCTTTGTGACTTATGTGTTCCAGAAGTCTAACAAAATGATACCTTGCCTTCTTGTTTCATCTCTTATATTGTGAATATGTGTCCTTTTTGGACACTTAATCTGAATAATAATAAACTTATGACATATTTTTTACATCTTGTGCTTTTTGTTGGTGATTTTGCTGCTGAAAGTGTTCCTCATATAGTGCTGAAGTGCTGGTTGGTATTCCTGACCACAAGGCTATGATATGCCTTACAGAGATAATATATTGTCATATAAGTTTTGTCATGTTTCACCTAAGGTGGAGAAGAGCAGAGTTATAGTCTTATCCTACCGAAGACAGAGAGAAAATAACCTGAGAAACCCTTGTGAAGTTCAGTCTGTAGGCATAGTCTAACTAAAAGACTGAAACAAAATCAGAAAACACTTTGCCTGCCCTAAAACCTTGCCGCTACATCTAAGGGCCTGTTTTATAGCCCTTCCTTTTGCTTGTACATTATTTCTAGCTATCAACTACAAGTATACTGAAGACACAAAACATAATTTGAAGAGACAGAGCAAGTGTCATGATCTGTTATGACAAGGATGTTGAAATTAACAGACTGGCAATTTAAAGCAATCATGATTAATCATACTAATAGATGAAGAAAAAGCATTTGAGAAAATCCAACACACATTTATGATTAAAAAAAATTTTAGCAAACTAGAAATAGAGGGGAACTTCCTCAATTTCATAAAGAATCTTTACCAGAAACCTACAGATAATATCATACTGATGTTTCCAGGAACAAAGCAAAGAAGTCCTCTCTCACCACTCCTTTTCAACATAGTGCTCAAAGTCCTATCTAATGCAATAAGAAGAGAAAAAGAAATAAAAGATTTACAGAATGGGAAGGAAGAAAGTATACTGTCTTTGCTAATAGGTGATATGGTTATCTATGTAGGAAATCAAGAGGAATTAACAAAAAAAACCCCAGCAGCAGCAAAACTCCTGGAACTAATACACAATTATAGCATTGTTGCAGGAAACAAAGTTAGTATATAAAAGTAACTCACTTTCCTTTAAACCATAAGGGGTAGTTGAAAACACTGTACCGTTTACATTAGTATCCCTAAAAAGAAACTCTGACATATAAATCTTACAAAATATCTACAAAACCTATATGAAGAAACACAGCTATGATCAGAGAAATAGAAGCTTTATGTGATCATATGTGGGTAGTCCCAGCTACTTGGGAGGCCAGAGCAGGAGAATCACGTGAACCCATGAGTTTGAGGCCAGCAGAATCTAGAAGGCAAGGATATATATTATATATCCTTGACAAATCAAAGGACTACTAAATGGAGACACATTTCATGTTCATGGAGAGGATGACACAATATTGTCAAGCTGTCAATTCTTCCCAACTTAATGTATAGATTTACTGCAATTCCTGTCAAAGTGCCAACAAGTTAACTTTTGGATATTGATAAACTGAATATATGGAGAGCCAAAACACCCCGAATAGCCAACACAGTATTGAAGGAGAAGAACAAATTCTGATTAATGATACTACCCAACTTCAAGAATTATTATAAAGTTATATTAAATAAGATTTGTGGTATTGGTGAAATAATAGTCCAATAGATCAGTGGAACAGAACAGAAAGCAAGAAGTAGACCCACACAAAAACAGTGAAGTGATCTTTGATAAAGCTGCAATGGCAATACAATGGAGCAAAGATAGTCTTTTTAGTACATTTTAATGGGCTAACTGGACATCAGCATATAAAAAAAACCATGAATCTAGCATAGACTGTAAACCTTTCCCAACATCTATCTCAAAATGGATCATAGACCTAAGTGTTAAACACAAAAGTATAAAACTAGAAGATAACATAGGAGAAAACCTAGATGACCTTGAGTGTGGTGGTGATTTTGTAGATACAGTACTGAAGGCATGACACATGAAAGGACAGATAGGTTGGACTTTATTGAAATTAAAATCTGTTCTCTGAAAGATGATGTCAAGAGAATGAGAAGTTACAGACTGGAAGAAAATATTTGCAAAAGACATATTTGAAAAGAACAGTTATCCAAAATATATATTAAAAAATCCGCTCAAAACTCAACAGTAACAACTCATTTAAAAAATGAGCCAAAGACCTTAACAGACACTTCACTAAAGACAATTTTACAGATGGCAAATAAGCATATGAGGAGATGCTCTTATTTCATGTGTCATCAGGGAAATGCAAATTAAAACAACAGTGAAATACCACTACATACCTATTAAAATGGCCAAGATCTAAAACATTGACACCAAATGCTTGTCAGGATGTGGGATAATAGGAGTTGTCATTCACTGCTGGTGGCAATGAAATGGTTTAGCCACATTTGAAGGTATTTTGATTTTCCTTATAAAACTAATCATACTCTTACCATACAACCCAGCAGTCATGCTCTTCAGTATTTAGCCAAAGGAGTTCAAATCTGTCCACGTAAAAATCTGCATATGGATATTTATAACTGATTTATTCATAATTGCCAAAGCTTGAGTACATCCAAGATGTCTTTAAGTAAATGAATAAACTACAGTCTATCTAGATAGTGGAATACTATTTAGTGCTAAAAAAGAAATGATTTGTCAAACTATTAAAAGGTCAGAGGTCTCTTAAATTAATATTAGGAAATAAAGAAAGCTAATCTAAAAGGCTGGTGTGATTCCAACTATTTTTGCCAGTCTATCATGAGGCTTACATCAATGTTTGATAAGGAATGGGATTAATAGAGAGGAATAGGCAGAGCACAGAAGATTTTTAAGGAGTGAAAATGCTCTGTATGTACTCTAATGGTGAGTACATGTGGTTATTCATTTTTCTAAACCCACAGAATGTACGTCAGGAGTGAATCCAAGGGTAGCTATGGGTTTTGGTGATTATGATGTGTCAGTGTAGATTTATCAGTTATAACCAATGTACTGTCTAGTGAGAGATGTTGAAAATTAAGGAGTCTATGCATATGTGAGGGCAGGAGGTATGTGGAAAATCTCTGTACCCTCCCCTCAATTTTCTTGTAAACGCGACCTGCTCTAAAAAAAAAGGATTTGAAAAAAGGAATATTTTCTGTGCAGTGCAGGGTTTCTTTCTATGTAATAGTTTGAATATTTTAAATATAAGGACTCTTATTTAATAAATTTAATAAAATGCATTGATCAATAGATTAATAATACACTGCTCATTACTAAACACTAATGTTTCCCAGAATACATTCACTCAACACAGACATTTGATCTGCCCTTTCTCACCCTTGATAATCCTCCAAGATTTTGCTGCTGTGTTGAGAACCCGATATAAGCCTCAAACTTGGATTCTCTCTGAAGGTATAATGAGCTACCACCCCAGCCATTTGGCACATCACCCATGTTATTTTAGAAAAAAAATGCCTTTTAGTGGAATGAGATTATTTTACTTTAGCAGTTTCCTATGTTATAAAGTTTAATTACAAGTTTAAATGAACAGAAGTAAATTTGTACCCATATGGCATTAAAGTATGTTAACTTTAGGGGAGAGAAATAATATGAATAATGCTTAGAGATGTTTTTCTGTGCCAGAGACAAAAGCATAAGATTTTTAAAATTATATTTGCACTGAAATGTACCTGTCTAAGAAAGAATAATATGTTTTATGCTATTTGTTTTTCTTTTCTTGAATCATGGTCAGTTTTAAAAGTAGAATGAGATTTGTAGCCTCGTAATGGTTTTACAGGTATCACAGTAGCTGGGAAAATAATCTATTGTGAATTTCCTACATGTCTATTGATGTCATTAAACACAAGCATATTGTATTTCAGAATCATTTAGTCATCTTCACTCTCACTGACAGTTGGTGCATTAGTTAAGTTAAATGGAATATCTCTTTAAACTATTCTTGGCACTTCCCAGATTAGATGAATTATGAATTTCATTATTAAAATTAACCTTTTATGTTCATCTGGTGTGTTGTTCTGAGCCAATGTCCTTTTGTACTAAATCCTTATTATTTTTGTGCACTGAGAAAAATCTTTATTCAGGTAGATAGTTAATGCAAAGCATATTTTGCATGAAATGTAGTTTTCAGTATATGTAATTTGTTTTTACATACAAATATTTTACAAATATATCTTGCATATGTGAGAAAAAGGATAAGTATATTCTAAGTTTATGTATCCTTTTATTTCCTTCATTCGTTTCTCATAGCGGATTAGATTTTAGAAATAAGCAAATAAAAATTAGATTATATTCTATTATTACCATAAAGGACAATAATTTGACTTCCAAAGTAAATGCTAATTGATAACCCCACACCTCTCAACCCCATCTCTATGCTCTCTAGGTTTTCAAAACACTTTGTTACATGAAAGGGAAAAGATTCTAAAAAATCGTGTTTGGCTATTATGTTATAGGCAGATGGGCCTTCTCATTATGCTCTTTATTTTACTCCTCTTCATGAATTTGTCAGTTTTCTTTCTTATTTTTATAGCAGAAACTGCACAAATTGTACTTACTTATATTGTGTGTGTGTATGTGTGTGTGTGTGTGTGTACAGACATATACACTGTTTGGAATTTCTCTTTGGACCTTTGTGAACTTTTTGATCATAAGAGTGGGATTCTGATTACTGTGCAGGGTGTATGGAATTTAGACAGAATTTTGGAAGTTAATTTGTTCACAGAGTATTTGAGGGTCAATGTAACAGTACTTGAAGTTGGATAGACTACCTTAAAAATTAGTGTAAGTCATTGATCGTAGGTTGATTTTGACATGTTTTGCAATACAGAAAGTTGTGTTTGACTTCTTTTTACAGATGGAGTTATCTGAGGTGGAGGGGAGGTGATTACATAAGGTTATTGAATCTTAAGCTCATTTTTACAAAAGTAACTTTTTACGAGAGCGTGAGCTGATGTATCTTGAAAGAGGGAAGATCAGGTTGTAAAAAGTTTTGCAGGCATGTATTAGGTTTCCAAATCCTAAAATTAAATGTAAATTTTGGTTGCTAAGAAATATTTAGACTGTGTTTTGTGAAAATATTATGTATATTTTCATTATTTAGGGTCCTGAAATATCATGCTAAATACAGAATAACTAACTGAAGCTCCCTGGGTCTGCTTGGGAAATGTACTCAGTAGTTATCATTCCTCTCCACATCTGGGTCCTGGAACAGTTGTCTTCCTGCTGAGCTGGTGTGAAAATCAAGTGAGGAGCAGTCAGTGTGCAGATGAAATAATTTGTTTGAGCTGGACATCTTGGGGAGCCTCAAAACAAATTGGTCAAACAGCTTGTATTTAGTAAAAGTGATTTGGTGGAAATATTAAAGAAAAATAGAGCATACTGACAACTGTGAAGTAAAAGCAGTTAGTAGATTCATCTGGCACTCAAAAATTGGAGGTAAAAGTTTCAGTCAGGGATTATATAGTGTCTTAAGTAAAGGGCTATCTTACTTATTTCTTTACTTTTAATTACCTGTCTTCTTTGAGCAGATACCTGCCTACCCTTTTTATTTTCCCCTTCTGTATTGCCAGTGCCTGGATCAATAGCTCACATGTACCAGATTCTTAACAACTATTTGTCAATCGCTCCAAGTCCTTAGCAGACAGAAAGAACTAGGCCTCAGACAGAGTAATACTCTGTTCATCACTGTAATCAGATCAGAAGACTAGGGGTTAAGAATTATTTTTGTTTTGCTTTCAAATAGGACAGTACTAAGTATCTCACAGATCATAATTGCTTCTTAGATAATCACACATTTGTCTTTTATGACTGATGAACATTTTCAAGGCATCATTTATTTGAATATAAATATTAGTAAAATAGGAACATATAACTTTAGGAAATCAGTTTCTTTTTAAGGACGTAGAATAGTATTAATATTGGAAGTCAGTTTGTTGTAAAGGCATTCAGATAGAGATGTCTGAGTGCAGGATGATGGTTGAAATATTGTAGGGGCTAGGGTAAAGATCTTGACTTGGGTTTATGAATCTCTGAGGGTTTATTTGGGACACTTCAATCTACTGAGCAAGTCTTAGAACTAGTTGAACATTCTAGCTGTCTGCATTCATACACAAAATTGAGGTCAGCAAGCAGTGCAATATTTCTAAGTTTTAAAGGGCCTTGTTCATTCTTCTAATGATTTCATAAAAGGTAGTCAATTTATTTACTATATGATTTTCAAACCTCAGTATATATCCATAGAAAAACATTTGTTTTTATTGTAAGGATAGAAACCTACTTAATACCTAGTATATGCAAGTATGTCTGTCTATGAGTGTCTATATGTGTATCTGTATGGATGTATATAGGCCTATGTAGATAGGTAGATTTAAGCATATGGATTATATATATATATATATATATATATATATATATCATTAGATAAGAACTTTCACATCTTTCCTAATTAGTGATAGTTTCGGAATAATTACAAAATGTTCTGGGCTGACAGTCTTGGGAAATAAGCAATGCTCCCATAGTTGACAGAAAGGAGTTAGTCTCCACACAGTTGATCATCTTCAAGCTCTGCTTCTACTTGACGAAGAGTGTGTGAACAGAGTGAAGAAGGGGCCGTAGTTTCTGTGACTTCATTTCCAAATCACTACATACCCAATAGGGTATTTCTCCCAGAAGGCTTTTTAGTTTCAAGAAATTTGGGTAGTGATGTTCATTTCGGCAAATGAGTACGTGCATCTAACATATCTTAGTTATCTTTGGTCCTTTTACCCACCTCTGCCTTTCTCCCAACCCCTTTACCCATCTCCAAGTCTCTACCTTCTATTTTTCTAACATCTCTCCTTTATTTTATTTGCATATTTATTTATATTTTAGATTTCTCATATTAGGGAAAACTTTTATTCAACTTTCTGAGTTTGGTTTATTTAACTTTCTGAGTTTGGCTTATTTCACTTAGCTTAATGGTCTTGAATTCCATCTGTTTTCCTGCAAATAATATGATTTAATTATTCCCTATAACCGAATAATATTCCATTTAGTACATCCCCATTTTGTATATCCACATTTCCTTTATCCATTCATCTGTTACAGGCATCTACACTGTTTACAGAGGTTAGTTGTCATGAATTGTGCCACTATGGGCATATATATAATATGATATCTTTAATTTTTTCTGGAATACACTCAGGAGAGATATAAGTGGATCAGGTAGTATTTCCATTTTAGTTTTTTGAGGAATTTCCCTACTTATTGTTCCATAGTGATTTATATGTTTTTTTTAAGGTTTAATGCAAGAGCTACCTTCCTGACATATTTAATATTAACTATAAGCAAAATGTCTGGTGGATTTCTAGAACATATTCATCTTGCATAACTAAAACTATATACCAGTTGAACTGCACCTCCTCATTTCTCCTCTCCAGTCCCCAGCAACTAGCATTCTATTCCGTTTCTATGAGTTTAGCTCTTAGATGACTTACTAATGGACTCATATGATATTTGCTCTTTTGTAATTGGCTTATTTCAGTTAGCACTATGTCCTCCAGATTCATTCATGTTGTCACATATACTAGGATTTCCTTCTTTTTAAAGACTGCAAAATATTTCATTGTGTGTATATACCACAGTTTCTTGGTTCACTAATCCAGTTATGGATACTTAGGTTATGTCCAATATCTTGGCTATTGTGAATAATACAGCAGTGAATATGACAGCACCAGTATCCTTTTTGAGATTTTGATTTCAGGTTTGTCTTGGGTTTTTTTGCATATACTATACCCACAAGTGAGATTGCTGGCTGATATGGTAATTTTATTTTTAGATTTTTGAAGTACCACAATATTGTTTTCCATATTGCCCACACCAGGTTTCCCATACCAACAGTGTACAAAGATTCCAATTTCTCTAATTGCCATAATTTGCTGATATATATTTGCTTATTTTGCTACAATCCTTTTCAAATAACTTATAAAGATAATTTACTTTCATTGGCTATAAACTGTTTACATTTAAAAACAGATTTTCCATTTTTGATACTTTTATATTCATTATCTCATCTGATTCTTACAGGTCTGCATGGTCAGCTTTTAAGAGTTATTACTGGAAATTTTTAAAGAATTCATAATATATTTTGAGTTTGATCTTTATTGTCAAATTATTCTTTGCCAAGTAAGCCATTTATTTCCATTGAAAAGGAAATTCTTCATTTTGAAGTTCTTTATAAAAACAGTAATGCATAATTTTTGAAGATACACTTGTACTATTTTTTATATCAGTGCATTTACAGTTTAATCAAAATATTTCATAGTACATGGTATGATTATTTTACTTTGAGTCTACCATACAAAAGAACAGCAACAAACATGTGTGGGAGAATTCTCTTATGAGCTAGCAAATCTGTGGGTTTAATTTGAATTCACTGAAGATAGTGGACTTCGTTGATTCAAATTAATGAGCCATTTCTCTTAAAGTATTCTGTCTCTGTGGGACTGCATACAGCTAGAACTGACAGTTGGAAACATGCTGAGTTAGGAAAACTTTAAAAAAACAGCTGTCTTTCTGGGCAAATGGTACCAGCTGGTGAGGTATTCCAAAGCAAAATATTATAGAAAAAAAATAGCTTTCAGTGATCAATGATGTTACATATTATTTAAGGGAAAACTTTTCAGTTTGTTAGCCATCATTGAGCCAAAATATTAAGGTATTAAATAAGTACAGCATACTTTCTCCTTTTACTTGAGAAATGATCTCCTTAAAATGTATTGATCAAAGTAATACATTGACCGTTGGAGATTACTTTATAAAATTGCATGGACATCACTGGAAGTGGTTTGGTGTTTTTATATGAGTTTTAGAAGTACATTTTTTTCCTTTCAGATATTGTCTGGAATTAAGCTTATTCTTACAATGTCTTTAATTGTATTAGACATGAATAATTTATGTTCTTTTTCTCATACTTGGGAAAAAGATTTATATTTCTGAATCTTAATTTAAACTTTAGTCCTTCTCATTTTTTATATTGGAAGATCTGACTGATAAAGATTATCATTTAACTTTATGAAAATTATATTTTAGTATGGCTGTATTCCTCTTTTTGGCATATGAGATCAACTTTCACTGACAAAGTACCTGAGATAATGAACTATAAGGATATATTTGGCTCATGGTTTCATATGATTTCAGTCCATTATTTGTTAGCCCCATTGTGCCTGGCCTGGTGGTGAGGTGGGACATCATGGAAGAGAGTGAGTTAGCACAGCTGCTCACCTCCTAGTGGCTGAGAAGCAGGGAAAGGGGAGATATCCCAGTACAGTAGTCCTCGGCCCTCTGTATCTGTGAGTTCTCCATCCACAGATTCAACCAACTATAGATCAAAAATATTCAGAAAGTGTGCTCGTATTCAATACATATGGACTTTTTCTGCCATCATTCCCAAAACATACAGTATAACATCCAGTTCCATAGCATTTGCAGTATATAAGTAATGAAAAGATGATTTGAAGCACACAGGAGGATGTGAGTAGGTTATAACCTGCAAATTTTGTATAAAGGACCTGAGCATCTGCAGACTTTGGTATTGGTGAGGTGTCCTGGAACCAACCCTCCACAGAAATGGATGGACAACTTTGTTAGCTGGAGGGATTTTATGGTTGCACTTGAGGGGAATATAGAAGAAGAGCCCACATACTTAGGGTTCTGGATGGGCAGTTAGGTGTACGTGTAATGCCCTTTATGGAGTTGATAAGCATAGTAATGGAGGAGGAATACCTTTGACCATGTACAGATGGATTCTGTTTAAATATATCGATTGCCTCAGCAAATGGTTCTGCATTTAAGTGTCCATGAAATCAGTAGGAGGATGTATCAGTAGTTAGTTGGAAACATGTTTTAAGCCTGGGGTTCTGGCGAGTTATTTCAGAATCTGGTTATTGGGAGGAAAGGCTGGGATATAGAATAAGGGCTCTTCTTTAGAGCAGGTAAAGGAAAATATGAATACACCTGATATAAAGCTGTTTTAAATGAAGGACTGCTGGGATATACAGTAACACCTTGGAGAACGCTAATGGAAAGTTGAAGGAATGATTTTATTTTAAAGATGTGATGAAAAAGCAGTTAGTTCAAAAGATTTTTTAAAGTTTTAAAATGCACCCACCGAGATTGAAGTATAAAAAGAAAAAAAATGGGGATGAGATAGAGATAATTTTATGAAATTTAGGATGTGGCTCTGACTTTAAAGGATATGCATCTGGGATAAATGTGCTTTAGTTCTAATTAGACAATTCATTGCCATTCATATCATAGTCTCTTTAATGTAAAGACACTAGAGGAACCCTTTCAGGGTTAGCCAAGCTGACATTATTGAATATTAAACCTTAATTATTGAGAAAATTCGTGGTTTTCTCCTTCTTCCTTTTTTCCTTCTGTCCCTCTTTTCCTTCATTTCTTCTTCCCTCTCTCCCAGTCTCCCTTCTTAGATTCCCTCTGGAAGGAAGTTGAAGGGAATGAAGAGGTGAGTAAATAGGATATGAGGAGGAAAAGGTATTTCTTTTTAAGTAGTTAGGTAGATTATAGGCTAGATCTTTATTTTAGATGCTTTTCAGGCCCCAGATAATATTTTTATACTTTGAATTTTAGTGGGGTTAAAGAAATAATGCTTAACATTACATGTTTTCCTTAGTGAATATTTTTGATAAGTAATTAAATATTTTAAATATTATTGAATAAACTGTGATATATCTATACACAACAGAATGATATGGCCAGTAAAAAAAAGAAGTAAGAAAATATTACTGAGAGTGTAGGGTACCAAAATAAATTTTTAGGTAAGTAAAGAAATAATTAGTGTGCTGTAAGAAAGAGAGGATAATAAGAGTAATTATGCAACATAGTGTGTTTAGTGTACTGTCTTCTTTGGGTGGCAGGTGGGTAAGTGTCCCTTATCACCCTCCCTTTTGTTGGCTTTTTCAGAATGTGTAAGGCTGTTTGCATATTTTTAATAGATCCATAATAGCGATAGACATCTTGCTTTATTGACTCTCCCCTTTGGCCCATGAAATCCTTGCCTGCATGTGTACGTATGCCTGGTATACCCTTTTAAAAAAATTTTATTTATTTATTTATTTATTTATTTTTAAGAATAGGAAAAATTTATTGAGAGAAACACAGCTTATGTCTAAGAGAGACAGAAGGGGGACCGGAAAGTGGGTTGCCCCTGGCATGTTCTTTTTTTAAAAAAGGAAAATACATTTTTATTTGCTTATATCAGCTCAAAACACTCGAAGCAGAGCTGGATGGGGAGGACCCCTCGCCACATCTGCAGTGACCAGTTTAGCCAGGAGGGGGCCTGCACACCGCCCCCCCCCCCCACGCCCCGGTCTCCTGGCTGTACAACTACCTGGTTCCACACTACAAAGGCACAGGGGGCCATAAAGGCCATTGTCCTGAGCTCCAGAACATAGAGCAAAAGTAAACAACAGATAGAGGGCCTGTCTCAGGCTCCTTGATGAAAACTGAAGGCCACTGGAAAAGTGAAGAGAATCTCTGCAATAAAGGCACACCAGACCACTGTACTTGGTAAATTGGAGGGATCATCACCTCCTATCGGAACCTGGACTATCTTCAGGGGAAAGGCAGATGGAACCTGTAGTAGAGCCTTGCAGAGTTCAGCCCTGCAGGAGGACAGGGAGCTCAACTTGGGAATAGCAGCCAGAAATCTGCCTAAATCTCACGGGTCTGCGACTCACTTACTGAGACTCAGTGACTTATATCTGCACACTGCTGCCCACATTGTCTATTGTGACAGCAGAGACATACCCTGAAGGAGGCCCTTCATTTTTATTTTTTATTTGTTATTTTCAAAATTACAATTTTTTTCCTCTTATTTTTAAATTTTTCTTTTTCTACTCTTTTCAAATTTTTATTTTTCTCTTCTTTTTTTCTTTTCTTTTTTCTTTCTTTCTCTTAATCGCCCTCTTTCTCTCCCACATTGTTCTTCATCTCCCTTTTTGTTCCTGTTCTGGGCCTAATTTGGATTTCTTCTTAATTTTTCTTTTCTTCTCCTTTTCCTTCTCTCGACTGTGTCCTCTGGCCTCACTGCTAACCTTCGCCTATCCTTCTACCTGCCTATCTCTTCCTCCCCTACTCCTTCTAACTCCCCATCCTGAAAGGTAAAGTTGCTATATTGAAGAGTTTATTCACTATAAACATATGTTGGGTTGGTCCTCAGTTTTGATTTAATTTACACAATTAAAGGTGAAAGATTGATAACTACCACAAATTGTCATTTTCTAAGATATACTTGATGCTATGGTGTTGCTGATTGTATCACTTGGGCTAAGGTGTTGTGATTGATTTAATCAGTTGTCCTTCCTGGTATAATGAAAATGAGGTAGCCTCAGAGTCATTAGAGACTTAAAACCTAAAGACCACCTATATCTGGAAGACACCTTTGGGAAGCGGTCATTCCATAAGAGTTCTAAATACAAGCAACAAAGATACTTACAATGAGCAATTTCAAAGTATCAACCCAGAAATTAAACCAAGGTCAGTACTAAAAACAAAAATGAGAAGACATTTAAGCAAGGCAAAAACTCAGACTTCCACCCCACCAAAGGGAAATTCTGGGGGAAATGAGGTGGAAAAGTCTGATAATCAACATGGACACCCTGAACTGATTGCACAGGAAGTAACAAAACAGATGAATGAGGCTCTAGAAAAATTCAAAACAGAAATAATTTCCCAGATAACTACAGAGATGGTGAGCAGAGTGAATGACATGATTAGAGGCTGTAGAACAGAAATAGATAAAAAAAATAGTTGAGCTCAGAACCATGCTGGAAGCCATGAATGCACAGCATAAGAAAGAAATGGAAACCATGATCACTCAACATAAGAAAGAAATGGAATCCATGAAAAAGATTCAAACAGATATCCCGGAGATTAAAAACTCCATTGAAAGTATGCACAGAAGATTAAGGGAATGTGAAGATAGAATATCAGATATAGAAGACAGGATTGCAGTTAATTACCATGAAAACAGATTTCTTCAAAATAGTATGGGACCAGGATAAATGAATCGAGCAGCTGCTAGATGATGCAAAGAAAAATAACAAAAGACTGATAGGAGTCCACAAAAAAAAAAAAACCAGGAGAAAGTACAATTGACATAAAAAAAAACTGTTCCCAGAAGTAATAGTAGAAAATTTCCCATACAGAGGTAGAGACCTGAACATACAAATAAGTGAGGCATATAGAACTCCAACTAGCCATGATAAAAAAATCTACACCTACACGTATAATAGTCAAGATCCCAGAAATCCAACAGAAAAACAAAATCCTACAAGCAGTAGAGAAAAAAAACAAATCACCTACAAAGGAAAGACCATCAGAATTATGGCAGACTTCTCAGCAAATACCCTCAAGTCAAGGAGTGCCTGGAGTGAAGTATTTCAAGCCCTAAAAGAAAATAACTTCCAACCTAGACTGTTGTATCTTGCAAAATTGTCTTTCAGAATTGATGGGGAAATTAGATACTTCCATAACAAAGAACACCTGAGAAATTTCATGAACACCAAACCAGCACTCCAAACAATTTTAAACAATATCCTAGAAAAAGACAATGAAGGACACAACTCCATGAGGTCCAACAGAGGGAAGCCACCAGACAAGGCAAGAAAATAAAGGGAAAGGGGGAAAAATAAAAGAGCCAAAAACAGCAAAACATCACGACAAGGATGAGTCAATAACTATGAATTATAACCATCAGTGTTAATAGTCTCAATTCACCAATCAGAAGAAAGAGACTGGCAGAATGGATTAAGAAGCAAAATCCAGCAATATGGTGTATACAAGAAACACAACTCAAAAGGAAATTCATAGACTGAAAGTAAAAGGATGGAAAACAGTTCTCCATGCGACAGAAACCCAGAAAAAAGCCTGGGTAGCAATCTTATTTGCAGACAAAGTAGATTTCATACCAAAACTAAGACAAAGATGGACACTACATCCTTGTAAAGGGAACAATCCAAGAGGAAGAGATGACAATCCTAAATATATATGCTCCAAATATGAATGCCCCCAACTATACAAAACAAATATTACTGGACATGAAAAACCAAATAAGCACTAATACAGAAGTAGTGGGGGACCTCAACACCCGTCTATCACAAAGAGACAGATCATCTAGACAAAAAATTAACAGTGAAATTCTAGAACTGAACCAAGCTATTGAACAAATGGACTTAATAGATATTTACAGTGTGTTCCACCCCACAAAATGAGAATATACACTCTTTTTTTTTTTTTTTTTTTTTTTTACTTAAATTCTTTTATTATTACATTTTAGGTATACAGCACATTTACAGTTCTCATTGGGAACTTGTACCTTTACATGATGCATCTTGGTTCTTATTTTTTCCCCATTCCTAGCCCTCCCTTCACCCCCTCCACCCTTCCCTATTTACAAAGACTTTGTTTCCATTTTTTCCATTTCTCAGCATTTTTCCTTTCCCTTCTTTCTTTGCCACTGCCACTCCCACTACCCCTACCCCTTTGGACCTTTTCTTCCTGTTTTGCATTATTGATTATTCATTCTAATCATTGGTACATTTTAGGTATACAATATAATGACATTATTGGAAATTTGCACCTTTACATAGTCTCGCTTGGTTCTTATTTTTCACCCTTGCCCAGCCCTACCTTCATCCCCTCCATTCCTCCCTATTTACAAAGATTTTATTCAAATTTTTCCATTTTCTCATGTTAATCCCATTCCCTTTTATCCTTTCCCCTAGCCCTCCAACTTCCTTCCCCTTTGCCCCTTTTCTTCGTATTTCACATTACCTATTATACATTTTAGTCCTACTTTACACTTTCAGTTTCTCACACCAGAGAAACTATTCGGTATTTATACATGTGTGTCCTGTTTATTTCACTTAAGAGTATGGCCTCAATGTGCATCCGTTTAGCAATAAATGTCTGTAATTTCTCATTTTTTATGGCTGAGTAGTATTCCATTTTATTAAAAAACCCCACATTTTCTTTATCCAGTCTCCAGTTAATGGGCATTTGGGCTGCTTCCAAGTTTTAGCTATTACAAACTGTGCTGCTATGAACATGGGTGCACATATATCACTGTGGTATGATTCTTTTAATTCTTTGGGGAAGATATCCAGCAGGGGACTAGCTGAGTCAAGTGGGACTTCCAGTCCTAGTTCTTGGAGGTATCTACATACTGATTTTCACAGTGGTTGTAACAGTCTACACTCCCACCAGCAGTGGAGCAGGGTTACTCTTTCTCCACAGCCCCCGCAGCATTTGTTATTGGTTGATTTCATGATAGCAGCCATTCTTTCTGGAGTGAAGTGGAATCTCAGCATTGTTTTCATTTGCATCTCTCGAATGACCAGTGATGTTGACCATTTTTTCATGTATTTATTTGCTATTTCTACTTCTTTGTCTGAGAAATGTGTGTTCATTTCAGATGCGCATTTTTGGATTGGGTCTTTAAATTTGGGAGGTCTGATCTTTTTAAGTTCTTTATAGATTCTAGATAATAGACCTTTGTCTGAGGAAGAGCAGGTGAAGATTTTTTCCCACATTGTGGGTTGTCTCTTCACATTTCTGGTGTTTTCTCTTGCTGTGCAGAAGCTTTTTAATAAGAAGAGATCCCACTTGTTGATTGTTTGTGCTAGTTCACAGGCAACTGAGGTTTTGTTCATAAAATCTTTTCCTACATCGATGTCTTCAAGAATTCTACCTAACCTCTGTTCCAACTGCTTCAGAGTTTCTATTTTAATATTTAGATCTTTAATCCATTTTGATTTTAGTTGAGTGCATGGTGAGAGATATAGGTCTAGTTTTAATCTTTGGCAAGTTGAAACCCAATTTTTCCAGCATCACTTATTAAAGAGGCTATCTTTCCTCCAGTGAGGGTGTTTGGCCCCTTTGTCAAAGAGGAGGTGGCTGAGTGTGTCTGGCATTGTTTCTATATCTTCTAATCTGTTCCACTGGTCCTGAGGTCTGTTTCTTTGTCAGTACCATGTTGTTTTTATCACAGTAGCTTTGTAGTATAGTTGCAGGTTGGGGATTGTGATACCCCCTGCCATGTCTCTGTTACCTAGAATTGTTTTTGCTATTCTGGGTCTCTTCTTGTTTCAAATGAATTTATGGATTGTTTTCTTAAGGTCCGTGTAGTATGCTGCTGGGATCTCAATTGGAATTGCATTAAATCTATATAGCAGTTTTGGAAGTATGGCCATTTTCACTATATTAATCCTTCCTACCCAGGAGCAGGGGATGTCTTTCCATTTTCTGATATCATCTTCAATCTCTCTTTTCAGAGTGCCATAGTTTTCAGAGAAGAGGTCTTTGATTTCTTTCATTAGGTTGATTCCTAGATATTTCAGTTGTTCGGATGCTATTGTGAAAGGAATTATTTGCCCTCTTTCTCTCTCAGTGAGTCTGCCATTGGTGTAGAGGAAAGCTATTGATTTGTGTGTGTTGACCTTGTACGGAGCTATGGTACTGTATTTGGTTATTAAGTCTAGAAGACTTTTGGTGGAGTTCTTGAGGTCTTCTATGTAGAGTATCATGTCATCTGCAAATAATGACAATTTGACTTCCTCATTTCCTATCTTTATTCCTTTTATTTCTTTATCTTGTCTAATTGCCATGGCTAATGTTTCCAGAACTATATTGAACAAGAGTGGTGATAGTGGACATTCTTGTCTTGCTCCTAATTTTATTGTGAAGGATTTCAGTTTTGACCATTTAGTATGATATTGGCTGTTAGTTTTTCATAGATGGCTTCTATCAGTTTGAGGTAGAGACCATCTATTCCAATTTTTTGTAGGGCTTTTATCATAAATGGATGTTCGATTTTGTTAAATGCTTATTCTGCGTCTATGGAGATAATCATATGGTTTTTGTCCTTGGCTCTATTGATATAGTGTATTACATTGATTGATTATGTATATTGAACCATCCCTGCATCCCTGGGATGAATCCCACTTGATCAGGGTGTATGATCTTCTGCATTCTGTTTGCCAGTATCTTATTAAGGATTTTTGCATCTATGTTCATTAGTGAGATTGGCCTATAGTTCTCCTTTTCAGTTGGGTCCTTCTCTGCTTTGGGGATCAAGGTGATGCTTGCTTCCAGGAATGAATTTGGGAGTATTGCTTCCCTTTCAATTTCATTGAAGAGATTAAAGAGTAGTGGCAGCAGTTCCTCTTCAGATGTCTTGTAGAATTCAGCAGTGAAGCCATCAGGGCCCGGACTTTTCTTAGTTGATAAGTTTTTAATTACATTTTCAATTTCATTGGTTGATATTGGGTTGTTTAGAATTTTTAGGTCTTCTTCGTTAAACTTGGGTAATTCATATGTATCTAGGAATCTGTCCATTTCTTCTGTGTTGTCCATCTTATTGGCATATAGGTTCTGGAAATAGGTATTGATGATCCTCTGGATTTCTGCTGGGTCTGTTATAATTTCATCCTTTTTGTAAGTTCACCCTTTTCATTCCTAATTGCATGGATTTGGGCCTTTTCTTTCCTTTTTCTGACAAGGTTGGCTAAGGGTTTGTCAATTTTGTTGATTCTTTCGAAGAACCAACTCTTGGCTTCATTGATTTTTTGTATTGTTCTCTTAGTCTCTATTGCATTGATTTCTCCTCTGACCTTTGTAATTTCCTCCCTTGTATGAGCTGTGGGATTGTCCTGCTCTTCTTTTTCTAGAAGCTTGAGGTTCAGCATTAGTTTGTTTAATTGGGCTCATTCTGTTTTCCTAATATGTATATTCACTGCTATGAATTTCCCTCGTAAGACTACTTTCATTGTGTCCCATAGATTCCGATATGTTTTATTGTCATTGTCATTTAATTGTAGGAACTGTCTGATTTTTTCTTTAATTTTCTCTGTGACCCATTGGTTATTCAGAAGTGTGTTGTTCAATTTCCATGTGTTTTTGAAATGTTTTGAGTTTCTTTTGCTATGGATCTCCAATTTCATTGCACTATGGTCTGATAATATACAGGGCATAACTTCAATTCCTTTGCAGTTACTTAAACATGTTCTATGAGTGAGTATGTGGTCTGTTTTGGAGAATGACCCATGTGCAGATGAGAAGAATGCGTATTCTGATTTTGTGGAATGGAAGACTCTGTAAATATCTGTTAAATTCATTTGTTCAAGAGTTCGATTGAGTTCTAGTATTTCATTACTTATTTTTAGTCTAGTTGATCTATCTATTTGTGACAGTGGGGTGTTGAGGTCCCCTCCTACAATTGTATTAGTGCATATATGACTTTTCATGTCCGTTAGTATTTGTTTTATATAGTTGGGTGCACTAGTGTTTGGTGTATAGATATTTATGATTATCATCTATTCCTCTTGGATTGTTCCCTTTACAAGGATGTAGTTAGTGTCCTTATTTGTCTCTCTTAATCAGTGTTGGTTTGAAATCTACTTGATCTGCCAAGAGGATAGCTACTCCTGCTTTTTTTCGGGTTCCTGTCACATGGAGTATTGTTTTCCACGCTTTAACTTTCAGTCTATGAGTTTCCTTTTGAATTAAGTTTGTTTCTTGTATGCAGCATATTGTTGGATTTTTCTTCTTGACCCATTGTGCCAGTCTATTTCTTTTGATTGGTGAATTGAGACCATTAACATTGAAGGTTACAACTGAAACATATTGTCTTGTCATTACCATGACTTTTTCTTTTTGTTGGGTTCTCCCCCTTTCCATTTAATTTCTTGTCATGCCAGATGGGTTCATTCTGCTTTGCTTCTGGGGTTGTGATCCTCAGTGTCTGTTCCTAGAATATTGTGTAAAATTTTTTGGAGTCCTGGTTTGGTATTCACGAAGTTCCTAAGGTGCTCTTTGTCATGAAAGTATCTTATTTCTCCATCAATTTTGAAAGATAGTTTTGCAGGGTACATCAATCTGGGTTGGAGGCTGTTTTCTTTTAGGGCTTGGAATATGTCACTCCAAGCTCTTCTTGCCTTGATGGTTTGTGTTGAGAAGTCTGTTGTGATTCTGATGGGCTTTCCTTTGTATGTGATTTGTTTCTTTTCTGTATCTGCTTGTAGAACTTTGTTCTTCTGTTGAGTTTCTGGAGTCTTAACATGTGTAGATTTTTTTTTTTGATCAAGGCTATTTGGAGTCCTATATGCCTCACTTATCTGTATGTCAGGTTCTTTTCCCCTGCTTGGGACGTTTTCTGCCATTACTTCTGCGAAGAGTTTTTTTTTTTGTCATGTGCATTCTCTCCTGTTTCTTCATTGACTCCAATCAGTCTTATGTTATTCTTCTTTGCATCGTCTACAGCTGCTGGATTTATTTCTCATGTTCCCTTATAATTTTGAAGCAGTTTTTCTTTTCCTGGTCATTAATTGCAATCTTATCTTCTATATGTGACATTCTATCCTCACATTGGCTCATTCTGCTGTGTAGACTTTCAATGGAGTTTTTCATCTCCTGGAAATCTATTTGCATCTGTTTTATGGATTCCATTTGTTTCCTATGTTGGGATTCTATCATGTTTCTGAGCTCCTCTCTAGATTTATTAATCATGTCTTGCACTAGGAGCACAATTTCTCCTGTTATCTGAGAAATCATTTCTGATTTCATTTTTTTCCAGATCCCTTTTTTTTGCCAGTTAAGTGGGTCCAGAGTGTTCCATCTCATTTCCCTTTGGGGTTGCTGTAGGTGTTCTGGTAGTCTAGTTTTGAGACTTTTTTACATGTTTTCTCCTTTCAACTGGGAGGGGGCCTGGCGGCATCTGCATGGATTACCTCTTCTGAGCTGGGAGAGGTGGGCCAGGGGCCAGGAGCTGTGGTAGAGATGGTTGCCCAAAAGCCCTTTCCTGTGGGCTGGGAGAAGCTGGAGGGATGGTGGCTGGAAGCCCCTTCCTCTGGACCAGGAGCAGTGGGACGGTGGCTCAGAAGCCCCTACCTCTGGGCCAGGAGGCCCTTCCTCTGGGCCAGGAGTGGGAGGACAGAAGGTGGCCCAAAAGCCCTTTCCTCTGGGTGAGGGCAGCGGGAGGGATGGTGGCCGGGAAGCCCCTTCCTCTGGACCAGGAGCAGTGGGACAATGGCTCAGAAGCCCCTACCTCTGGGCTGGGAACAGTGGGACTCAGTACCTTGGTCTGGTGGTCTGGGGTCCTCTGTGTCTTTGTAGTGTGGAATCAGGTGGCTGCCTGTCTGCATCGGGGTGATTCGGAGTGTGTTCTGCGGGACTGGGAACCTCGGTAGGGTGTGGGCAGACCTGCTTGTTTGCAGCGGGGTGATTCGGCATCTTCCAAGTGACTCAGGACCTCGGTAGGGCGTGCACAGACCTGCCTGTCTGCAGCGGGCTGACTCAGTGTGTTCTGTGAGACTCAGGATCTCCGTAGGGCGTGGGCAGACCTGCCTGTCTGCAGCAGGGTGATTAGGCATCTTCCGTGCAACTCCACTGTTTGATTTCTTGACAGTAGCCTTTCTTTCAGGGGTGAGATGTAATCTTAGCATTGTTTTCATTTTCATCTCTCCATTGCCCAGTGATGTTGAACATTTTTTCATATGTTTCTTTGCTGTTTCTACTTCTTCGTCTGAAAAATGTCTATTCATTTCAGATGCCCATTTTTAGATTGAATTTTTAAATTAAGGGGTTGATTTTTAAAAATTTATTACAGATAAGTAGTCCTTTGTGTGAGGAGCAGCTGGTAAAAAATTTTTTCCGACACTGTGGGCTGTCTCTTCCCTCTGTTGGTGGTTTCTCTTGCTGTGCAAAACTTTTTAATAAGATGAGATCCCAGTTGTTGATTCTCTGTGCTAGTTCGCATGTGACTGATGTTTTCTTCATAAAGTCTTTTCCTGCACCAATGTCTTCAAGAGTTCTACCTATCTTCCAGACAGTTTAGTGTTTCTGTTTTAATATTTAGATCTTTAATCCACTTCGATTTTAGTTCAGTGCATTGTGAAACATATGAGTCTAGTTTTAATCTTTGGCAAGTTGAAACCCAGTTTTTCTAGCACCATTTATTAAAGAGGCTTTCTTTCCTCCAGTGAGGGTGTTTTGTTCCTTGTTAAAGATGAGGTGGTTGAGTATGTCTGGACTTGTTTCTGCATCTTATAATCTGTTCCACTGATCCTCAGGTCTGTTTCTTTGCCAGTACCATGCTGGTGTTTTTTGTTGTTGTTTTTGTTTTTTGTTTTTTGTTTTTTTTTAATCACAGTAGCTTTGTAGTATAGTTTCAAGTTGGGGATTGTGATACCCCCTAGCTTGCCTTTTGTTGCCTAGAAGTCTTTTGCTATTCTGATTCCAAATGAATTTGTGGATTGTTTTCTCTAGTTCTATGAAATATGCTGTTGGAATTTCAATTGGCATTGTGTTGAATCTATATAGCAGTTTTGAAAGTATGGCCATTTTCACTATATTGGTTCTTCCTACCCAAGAACAAGGGATGTCTTTCCGTTTTCTCATAACCTCTCTGATCTCCTTTTTTCAGACTGCTGTGGTTTTCAAAGTAGAGATCTTTTACTTCTTTCATTAGATTGATTCCTACATATTTCTCTTTTTTGGATGTTATTGTGAAATTAATTGTTTCCCCAGTTCCTCTCTCAGTGAGTCTGTTTTTCACATACAGGAAACAATTGATTTTTGAGTATTGACTTTTATCTAGCTCCTTTACTGAATTTAGTTATTAAGTCTGGAAGTCTTTTTGTGGAGTTTTTGGGGTGTTTTGTATAGAGTATCATGTCATCTGCAAATAAAGACAATTTAACATCTTTGTTCCCTATCTTTATTCCTTTTATTTCTTTGTCTAATTGCTGAGGCTAATGTTTCCAGAAGTATATTTCACAGGAGTGGTGATAGTAGACATCCTTGTGTTGTTCCTGATTTCAGGGTGAAGATTTTCAGTTTTTGCCCATTTAGTATGATATTGACTGTTGGTTTTTCATAGATGGCTTTTATTAGGTTGAGATAAAGACCATTCCAATTTAATGTAGGGTTTCTATCATAAATGGGTGTTGGATTTTTGTTTAACATTTTTTCTGCCTCTACTGAGATAAATGATTTTTGTTTGATCCTGGTAATATAGTGTATTAGATTTATTGAATTATGTATGTTAATCTACCCTTGCATTCCTAGGATGAATCCCAGTTGGTTAGGGTGTATGATCTTGATGATCTTCTGCATTGTGTTTGCCCATTATCTTCTTGAGGATTTTTGCATTTATGTTTAGTAGAGATTGGCCTGTAGTTCTCTTTTTTGGTTGGGTCTTTCTCTGCTTTTGGAATCAAGGTAATGCTTGTTTCCAGGAATGAATTTAGGAGTATTACTTCCTTTTTAATTTCTTCAAAGAGTTTGAGAAGTAGTGGCATTAGCTCTTCTCTAAATTTCTTGTAGAATTTGGCAGTGAAGCCATCAGGACCTGGGCTTTTCTTTATTGCTAAGTTTTTAATTATGTTTTTAATTGCAGTGATTGATATTGGGTTGTTTGGAATTCTTATATCTTCTTTGTTCTACTTGGTAATTCATATGTACATGGGAATCTGTCCATTTCTTCTGTGTTTCCTATCTTATTGGTGTACAGGTTCCTGAGTAGTTATTCGTGATCTTCTGGATTTGTACTTGATCTGTTGTAATTTCACTATTTTCTTTCTGAATTATACAGAGTTGAGTCTCTTCTTTCCTTTTTTTTTTTTTTTTTTGATAAAGTTGGCTAGGGTTTTTAAATTTTATTTATTCTTTTGAAGAACCAATTCTTCAATTCATTGATTTTTTTGTGTTCTTCTTTTAGTCTCCATTGCATTGATTTCTGCTCTGATCTTTATAATTTCCTCCCTTGTATGAACTTTGGGGTTGTCTTGCTCTTCTTTTTCTGGAAGCTTGAGGTTCACCATTAGGTTGTTTATATGAGTTTGGTATGTTTTCCTATTATGGGCCTTCACTGGTATGAATTTCCCTGGTAGGACTGCTTTCATTGTTTTCCATAAATTCTGGTATGTTATATTGGCATTATCATTTAATTGTAGACACTGTTTAATTTTTTCTTTAATTTCCTCTGTGACCCACTGGTTGTTCAGGAGGGTGTTATTCAATTTCCATGTGTTTAGAAAGTTCTTGTGGTTTCTTTCAATTTTGATCTTCAATTTTATTTCATTATGGTCTGACAATATACAGGGGATAACTTCAATTCATTTACATTTTCTTAAGCATGTCCTATGAGCTAACATGTGGTCTGTTTTGAAGAATGACCTGGGTGGCTGAGAAAAATGTGTATTCTGATTTTGTCAGGTGGAAGCTCTGTAGACATCTATGAAGTCCATTTGTTCAAAATTTTGGTTCAGTTGTATCTTGTTGTTGATTTTTTTTGTGTTGATCTATTTTTGACAGTGGGATGTAGATATCTATTAAGTCCATTTGTTCAAAAGTTTGGTTCAGTTGTAGTATTTCGTTGTTGATTTTTTGTGTGTTGATCTATTTTTGACAGTGAGATGTAGACATTTATTAAGTCTATTTGTTCAAAAGTTTGGTTCAGTTGTAGTATTTTGTTGTTGATTTTTTGTTGTTGATCTGTTTTTGACTGGGATATTGAAGTCCCCCACTATTGTATTAGTTCTTATTTGATTTTTAATATCCATTAGTATTTGTTTTATATAGTTGAGTATGCTAGTATTTGGTGCATATATATTTATAATTGTCGTTTCTTCCTTTTGGGTTGTTCCCTTTACAAGGATGTAGTGACCTCTGCCTCTCTTAATTAGTTTTGATTTGAAGTCCACTTTGTCTGCAAATAAGATAGCTCGTTCCCCCTACTTTTTCTGGGTGCCTGTCACATGGAACATTTTTTTCTATCCATTGACTTGAAGCTTATGAATTTTTTTTATTAAGTGTGTTTCTTATATGCAGCATATTGTTGGATGTTGTTTCTTGATCCATTCTGCCATTTTATTTCTTTTAGTGAATTGAGACCATTACCATTGTTGATTATAGTTGATATATATTAACCTATCATTGTTATGATGTTATGATGTTTATCATTGTTACGATCGATGTTGATGGCTCTTTTATTTTTTATTTTCCCCCTTTCCATTTAATTTCTTTACTTGCCTGATGACTTCATTCTCTTGGGGTTCATGAAGTTGTAGTCCTAATTTTTTACTAGGATATTGTTTAGAATTGTTTGGAGTGCTGGTTTGGTATTCGTGAAGTTCCTCAGGTGTTCTTTATCATGAAAGTATCATTTCTCCATCAATTTTGAAAGATAATTTTACAGAATATATCAATCTGGGTTGGAGGTTTTTTTTTAGGGCTTGAAATAGTTCACTCCAGGCTCTTCTTGACCTCAGTGTTTGTGTTGAGAATTCTGCTGTGATTTATTATATGCCTAGGTGTAGATTTTTTCAATCATGATTAGTTCAAGTCCTATATGCCTCTCTTATCTGTATATCAAATTCTTTTTCCTTGTTTGGAAAGTTTTCTGCCATTACTTATGTGAACAGGCTTTTTATGTTGTTCTGGCTATCTTTTGCTGTTTCATTAACTCTGATCAATCTTATGTTATTCTTCTTTGCATCATCTAGCAGCTGCTGGATTGATCTCTCATATTCCCTTGTTATTTTTAAGAAATCTCTTTTTATGGTCATTAACCATAAACCTGTCTTTTATATCTGATATTTTGTCCTCACACTGGCTCATTCTGCTACATGTATTTTCAATGGAGTTTTTAATTTCCTGGCTATCTGTTTGAATTTGTTCATGGATTCCATTTCTTTCCTATATTGGGTGTTCATGGATTCCATCATGTTCCTGAGATGCTTTTTCTTTCTTTTTCAGTGTCTTCTTCAGAGTCATTAAGTATATCTTTCATTATCATCACCATCTCTGTATTTATCTGAAAAATCATTTTTGCTTTAATTTTTTTCTAGAGCCTTATTCATCTCCTTTGTTACTTCCCTTTGTGCCAGTTCAGGGAGTCCAGGTAGTTTATTTTCAGATTGTTCCACCTTGTTGCCCCCGGATTTGCCTTCGATGAGCTGGACATCTGGGTTTGCACCTTGTTTATGTGTCTTCTCATTTTATTTTTTTGGTTGAGATTTTTGGTTTAATTCCTGGGTTGGTGCTTATATAGTGCTTATTGTGAGTATCTTTATTGTTAGTATTTATAACCCTTAGGGAATGAGTGCTTCTCAGAGGTGTCTTGCAGGTAAATCTGGTATTGAGTTTTGAGTCTGTTATGACCATTAAGCAATTTTGGTTTTGGTTTGCCAGGAAGGACAGCCGACTAGAACAATCACATCACCTTGGCAAAAGTAGTACAATTGGCATCAACAATAGCATCAAACCTTAAAAAATGACAAGTTGTGGTAACTATTAATGTCACCTGTGAACTAGACTTGTGGTTATATTTCAAAATGAAGCAACAAGCAGAAATATATTTGTAGTCAATAACCCCTTCAGTATAGCGAATTTAACCTCTGGGAAGAAGACATAGAAGGAGTTTAGTGGGGGGATAGAAAAATAGAAGGAGAGGGAAAGGTTAGAGGTATGACTAGAGGACACAGGAAGATCATGTAAACTCTGGAAAACTGATGAAAACAGGAGGAAAAGAGAGGAAGGAGCAAAACAGAACAAAGTAATGGCAACCTGAAATTAGAAACT
The DNA here is from genome assembly GCF_053883595.1 of Heterocephalus glaber. NCBI lineage: Eukaryota > Metazoa > Chordata > Mammalia > Rodentia > Bathyergidae > Heterocephalus > Heterocephalus glaber. The sequence continues at coordinate 20,028,155 of NW_028258312.1, forward strand.
TTATTCATGCTCTTATAGAAATAAGAACAATCAAGAAAAAACTAAATGGGAGAAAACAAGAACAAGAAAGGAGAAAAATGAAGAAAGGAGAAGGAAAGAAAAGAAATAGAAAGAAAAAAAAAACAGTCCTCTTCAAGGTTTGTCTCTGCTTTCACCAGTAGACAATGTGGGAAGCAGCATGCAGATCCAAGTCGCTTAATCTCAGCAAGTCAGCCATAGTCCACTGAGATTCAGGCTGGTTTCTGGCTGTGAGCCCGGAATTGAGCACCTGACCTCCTGTGGGTTTCAACTCTGCGTAGTTCTGCTGCAGGTTTGGGCCCTCACTCCCCCACAGCAAGTTGGTGTTCCCATAGGAAGTGCTGATTCCAGCCTCTCACCAGCCTCTGTAGTCTGCTGTGTCTTTATTACAGTGACTCTCTTTGCTTTATAGTGGGCATCAACTTTCAACAACAGGCCTTGGAGAGGCCCTGTCTCTGCTGCTCACCACTGTGCCATCTTCCCAAGGTCAGAACAGTGGTCTTTTTGCTCTCTGCTGTTGCCTGGATCTGGCCGTCACTCTCACGGGCGGGCTTTCCAGTGGTGGCCCACAGGAGGGTGGTCCCTCCAGTGGTGGCGAACCTTGACATTTTTGGAGGAGTACAAGACATTTATAAAATGTCCTTCAATTTGAAGTTGTCAGGTTTGTTTTTTTTTCAGACAGGAATACTTTAATTATGATCTTCTTTATTCTAAACAAGCATGATTTCAAGGACTCATTATTTTGGCTTGTTCCAATGTTGGTGATATCTTCCAGGTACCAGTGTAAAATCACTATTAGCTTTCTCTCTGTAAATAAGTAATTGTGGGAATGATAGTTGAGACTATGAAAATTTTACCTATTATGTTTCACATTTCTTGATGATTTTTTTACTTAATATTTTTTCTCTATGTATTAATTATCATTCTATTATAAGAAAGCACTTTCCTAGCAATATACAGGTTCCTCAAAAACTGACAACTACCATATGATTCAACAATCCCATTCTCATGTATATGTCCAAACAAAATGAAATCATTAAGTGAAAGATACATCTGTAATCCTGTGCTTACTGAAGCATTATTCATAATAGTTAAGAAATTAAAAGAATGTATCTGTCAGATAATGAATTTATAAGGAAAATAGGGTACTTATACACAATAGAATACTATTTAGCCATTAAAAAAATGCAATCTTACCATTCTTGACAACATGGATGGAACTGGAAATCTTTATGTTAAGTAAAATAAGCTTGCCACAGGAAGAGAAGTATTTATTGCATGACCTTACTCATATGTAGGAACTAAAGAAGTTCATCTCATAGAACTGCAGAGTATAATAGTGGTTACCAGAGATGAGGAAAGATTACAGGGTTGGTTGGGATGGAAAAGGGTTTATCGGTGGGTACTAAGTTACAGAAATTCTGTTGTGATATTGCAAATTAGGATTAGTACAAAAACAGTAATGTATTATTCATTTCAAAAAGCTAGAGGAAAATTTTGAAAGCTTTTACCATAATGAAATGACACGTTTGAGAAAATAGATATGTGTAACCAGATTTATACATTATACAACACACACTGTGTGTGTGTGTGTGTGTGTGCATAGATATGTATGTATATCCTTCCAGGCCACACCCACAATCACCACCTCTTCCCACCAGACTTCCCCTTCCAACATCATACCCAGCTATTAACCCATCAGTGCATTAATCCAGTATCACACACCCATGATCCAGTTACTTCCCAAAAGCTCCACCTATGAGTGCATGAGGCTTTGGGGCAACATCTAGTATGTCATAACATTGGTGCAGTACAATCTTTTTTTTTTTCCAATGTGCTTGCACTTTTTCTGCTCCAGGGCTTCAATCAGCCTTTTCTCTAATGAATTGACTCTTTTTAGTGAAGATTTTTATAGATACACATACTTGCACCCCAATATCTGTGCATTAATAGTGGTATCATTACTTTCCAGCTCATGACATGTGTTTGTGTATTTTCATAGGTTTTTGTGTATTTTTCGTAGTTTACTGAGACACAGTACCTATTACCCAAAAGTTACAAGAGCAGGGGTTTAATTTATCTCACAGTTTCAAGAGATTCAGTCCATGGTCAGCTGACTCCAAGGCACAAACTTCTTGGTGGTAAAGCATGGCACAGCAAAGATGCTATGTTTATAGTGGGTGGAAAGTAGAGCCAGAAAACAGTGGCAGGATGAGGCCAGGGACCAAATGTAGCATGTAAGGTCATTCCTTCATGAGCAACCCAGACAAAAGTAGAAATGTGCTTTACTAATCCCTTGCAGATCCTAAGCCAATCAAGTTAACAGAATTAAGCTTAACTACCACATGTGTATACACTCATAGATACATATACATTCATTTATTGATATGCATATGTTTTTATAATAGACAATACATCTAATCTCAGCTCAAGACATTTTTAATTTGTCAGAGCTCAGGTGAACCTCTGAAACAATGAGACCTGACAAAGGAAGAAAATTAAGTGATTATTAGTATTACTTTTATGCTTATTTCTCATTGCATTATCTATATCACAGCCTAAAATGCTGAAGATTGTATTGATTGAGTGAAGGTAAGATTGTATTTTTTTAAAAAAATATGGACAGGAGTCCTCTACCCCCAAACTTGACTAGTAACATGAAACTGCTGAACTACTCCTCTCAGTGGTATAAGACTGGGTGATGTTTATATCAGTATCTAGAGATGTAAAACGGACAATCAGGAGGGAGTTGTGGTTGGAAAGCTGTGGGAATGATATGCTCTGAGTACATTAGTATTTCATTTAATGTGTCTTACAGTAAAAATTGTACCCTAGTGGACTTTACTCTTCATGGTGAGATGAGCTAACCTTGGAATTGGGTGTATGCTACATTTCAGCTGCAGTATTTTTTGTGTATAAACGCTGAATAAAATATCATAAAATAACTAATATTTTGCCATGAAGTTGTTATGTTAGCCACTCTTTCACCTTATAATCTGAGAATACCATGTATATTATATTAAATATTTTATTATTTAATATTAAATACTATATTAAATACTTTCACCTCATATTTTTAAGACTGAAAGATCTCCAGAAAGAAAGGCAAGAATAAATAGATAATCATTTGGACTACAGGATCTTTTAGGGCTTGTTTCTGTTAATTCGATGATGAATGACTATAATAAGTATAAAAACCAATAAAAATTTGTTGAGTACCATATACTGCTTGGTTTTATCTGAAGTACAGTCAAGTATAAGCTACCGTCTGTATCGCAGACCTTATGTCACTTAGAAGAAATAAAACTTGAAGGAATTATAATAATCATAAGAGTGGAACCCAACAAATAATTATTTGCTGAGTAGTAAATCAGAGAAGCAAATATCTAGTGGGAAGACTTTAAAAAGGCAGTACACCTAAGGTGCCCCTTCCATGGGTATAATTGGAGATATACATGAGCACTTTGAATAATAGAACTGTTATTTAGAGACCATAAAATAAATACTTAAAATGAGTAAAAACATTTTTTAATAAACCAGTTAGCCTTCCATATCTGTGACAAACACCAGAGATAACTTAGGAGGAAAGATTTGTTTTGGCTTACAGTCTCAGAAGATTCAGTCACTCGGGCCCCATTGCTTTAAGCCTGTGTTAGTTAGCACAGTGGACTGTGGTAGGAACATGTGGCAGAAAAGACCTGTTTGTCTATTGGCAGCTGGGAAACAAAGAGAGAAGAAGGAGCAAGGGTCCCAATTTCCTTTTCAGGAGCACACCCTCAAGGACCCAACTTCACACTAAGCCCCACTTCCTGAAGGTTCTACCACATCCCACTAATGCAGCAAGCTGGGGACCAAGCTGTCAGCACATGGGCTTTGGGGACCCATTCAAGGTCTAAACTCTGGTAATATATAAAAAATGGTTATGACAGTCTATAAAAAGTAGATTTTAAATGGTACCTGATAAAATGTATAGAAACCACAATAGAGTTAATGAAGTTGAAAATTGAATAGTTAAATAAAAGATTGGAAACAGTTGAAGAGAGAATTAGCTAAAGGATACACCTAAAGAAACTACTTAACATGTAGCTCTAAGGAATAAAAAGGAATAGAAAATATGGAAGACAGTTTATAATAGGGATAGTAACATGAGTATATATAATACAATTCCTAGAAAAGAATGGGAATGAGGAGTATTTTTGAGAAATGTCTGTTGATTTTCTATAGTTAAGGAAAGATTCAGGAAGTACACTGAGTCCTAAGAAGGATTAATAAGATTAAATGTACCCTGGACATTATAATGAAACTATAGTACATCAAAGTTATAGGAAAGATTATTTTGAAAAAGAAAGGATGCCAGAGAATAAAGCTGATTACATACAGCCTCAGATACAATGATAGCAGACATAGTAAGATGCATGGAAAGTAGAAGACACGGAGGAAAAGCCTTGACAGAGTTATACACACAAATACAATTCATTCAAAATTAGTCCACGTAGAAACATTTTCAGACAAAGGCTGACAGGTTACATTTTCCTAAAGAACTAGAAGAAGAAAACTGGACTAATCAAGGTGAGACACAACCAAAAAGGAATGTTGAGCAAAGGAATTAGTAAGCAAGTGAGCAATCTGTACAGACTTTTGCTATATAAAACCCAATAGTAATAACCACCAAAAAGGTGACAAAAACAACATGAAACAAATACATTACATAAAAATAACTTGTGAGAGGTTAGATGAGTTAAAAAATGGGGTAAAGGTTTCACTCCCATCTTTGAACTGTTCACGAATAGAGAAGCATTAATGTTAGACTTTGGTGTTCTAAACATTTGTGCTAAAATTGTAAGGATATCACTAGAGAAACAGAACTAGAATATATAACGTTTTTACCAGAGAGGCAGGTATTTTAAAAAAACACAGAATACTAAAAGATAAGATAAACTGGGCCCATGGCACAGGCCTATTGTCCAAGTTGCTAAGGGTGCTGAGGTGAGAGGGTAGCTCGGGTCCAGGGAGCTCAAAACCAGCTTGAACATCATAGCAGAACCCTGTTCTGGGGAAAACACAGAAGTAGGAAAAGCAAGGTGAGAAGAAGGTACAAAGTATAATGAAAGTTAATGTCCAATTACAATAAACTTCCCACAATAAATTCAAGATAATAAAACTTCTTGCTTGTCATATAAGAAATACTCATCTAAAACATAAGAGTATGGTAGAGTAAAAAGTAAACCTAATTATGCATGCAGGTTTTATTTTTAGTCAAAAGTTGATGTTTTAGCTAGGCATGGTGGCCAACCTTGTAATCCCAGCTAGTTGGAAGGTTGGAGCAAGAGGATTGCAAATTGGAAGCCAGACTTGGAAAGTTAACAAGACTCTGTCTCAAAATATAATTTTAAAAAGGTTTAGGAAAAAGTGATAGAGCAGTTGCCTAGCATGTGTGAGGCCCTGATTCTATCCCCAGTACTGCATACATGCATACATACATAAACAATTTTTAAAAGCCTGACTTGGTGGTACATAGCTTTAATTCAGGCACCCTGGGAAGCTGAGTCAGGAGAATAATAAGTGTGAATCCAGCCTGGGGAACTGAGTGACTTAGCAAGACCCTAAATTAAAAAAAAAAAAAAAAAAAAGGCTGGGGGCACAGTTTTGTGTGAAAGCTCTGGGTTCAGTCCTCAGTACAAAATGTTGATGTTTTCCAAGAATGTTGTACTAAACCTGTTTCTGTTGAATCATAAATTGCTCAACCCTGAAGATAGAAATAATGTGTCAATATTTTTATTGTATTGCTTTGGGGAGAAATGTGTTCCAAAGCAAGTCATTGTTCAAAGCTAGACTCTCCTATCAATTGCATTTTGTCTATTTGGGAATGAATAAGACTGGTTTCTGAAAGGTGTCAGATTTTCAAATGTTATTTTTATCAATAAGTAGAATGAAACTTAACACAGAATATTAATAAAGGTTGTGTTAAAAGTGTAAGTTTTTCTCCAAAATATTTTTAAACTCCTAACATAGTGAGACTACATTACCAAACTTATTTTTGTGATACACTTGTGATAAATCAGATTTCTTAGACTGGCTCCCTTTGGCTTGTGAAACTGGGCTTTCTAAGCAAATGGGTGATAAATCACATTTCTTATACAGGTTCCTCTTGGCTTGCAAAACCTGGGCTTTCTAAGCAAATGAATAATGTTTAAAGATAATGCTTAGATAAAACTAAACTGTTTTCAACTATTTTAGGAGTATCTAAAGATTATATACATAATTATTTTAATCAAAGAACTGAGAGTAAATTTGTACTAATTACCAATTACTAAATTTCATTCCATCAATTTAAGCTAGATTTCTCCTAGGTTCTTTCAAAATTGTTTCTTTTAGCAAGACCCTCTCTCAGAAGAAAAACAACAAAAAAACACCCATAATGTGACAGGGGCTGGCCATTGGCCACGTAGGTCAATGAGAAGGTCTTGAGTTCAATCCTCTGTACCATACATGCAGAAAAGAATTGTTTTCTTTAAAATTCTTTTAAATTTTTAAAAAATTGTAAAGTATTTCAATTTTTACTATTTCATTTCATATTTTACTAATTCATGTAGTCTAGTGAATCTGATTTCTGAGATTTTCATAGAATTTAATAGAAATATTTCAGTCTTTCTCGTTGAGTTCATCTTGTCTTCCACTTAAAATCAGAATTCTCTTAACATGTAGGTATCTTCCCTAGTGATGGATGTGACTGATGGTATATGGATATTGGTGTTTTATGTCTTGGACCGAACTTCTTTTTCTCTTAATGGGCCCAATATAAAATTTTTTATCTTACATAGTTAATAAAGTTGTGAAATAAAAATTGTTATTGCTGTGAATCAGTTGGGAAAAAATTGCCATGCTACCAGCGATAGCTTTTCTTTAGAGTAAGAAAGAAAAGAAGCTTGATCATCAAATAATAAACTTTAAATATTTATTTAATTAAAATATTTATATTCTCTTCTCATCTACCTAGTCATATCTTCTATCATATTTCCCATTTTATTTCTGAAATCCAGTCTCAAAAGTGCCTAAAGAACCTTCCAGCAGGCTTCATAGTGTCACCCTTATCTATTCCCTTAAATTATAATCTATTAGCATAATTTCAATGCTTTCCCTGGAGTAAAGGATGTAAGTGTTGGCTTCTTATTTAATTCAGGACCAGAAGTAATGTTGAAATGAAGAGGTATATGGTGAGCACACATCAAATGTTTAATAAATGTCGTGAGTAAATTTACAACAGGTGAATACACTCCCCTTCTGTTGGAAGTGCTCCACTGAGAAATGGTTTTTATCAGACTTCATTTTTCTTATTTTTATGGTGTGTTTCTTTGATCACTCCTACTCCTCTTTGAAAACTTGCCTTTACTCCATGCATGGAGAAATCTTGAGGTAGGAACAAATTTAGTTAGAATCTAATTCTTTAGTGGGCATTTTTCTATTGGTAGCCAACAGTTTATTCTATGAATATCTCCTCTAGTATAGATTCATTTAATTTTATCTATATGGCTGCTTCTTAAGAATCAAAAGAAATCCTTAAAAATTACCAGATGTAGTCAATGTAAGCTTCCAGTGTTTCTTACAGATAACACTAGTTCTCCTCATGAGTAGTACCAAGTTCTGTAGAACAGTTTTTGTATTTTTTCGGTTTCTCCCTTTTCACTCACAATATGGCTGTCTGTTATGGTTTGGGTCTGAATGTCCCCGCAAAGCCTCATTTGGTCAGAGGTAGCTGAATCTGGAATGTGTGATGTTGGGATTAAGGGCATGTGATTAATAAACCACTACATGTAAATGAGTGGTTTGGCACAGCCCTAATCCCAGTAGTTTGGATGAGATATGAGGCAGAAAGAGGAGGTGAAGGTCTCTTGTTGCTTTTTGCTGTCTTCCACCACCATGAACAGTTCCCCTTGTTGCCTTTGCTGCCCTGTGCACGCCATGCTGTTCTCCTCTGCTATGCCTGTTTGCCATCCCGGCCCTGGAGCCAGCCGATTATGGACTGAAACCGCTTTCAAGTGTAAGCCAAATAAACCCCTTCTCCTCTAACTGTGAGCGTCTGGCATTTTGTCTCAACGAGAGAAAAGTAACTAACACGCTGTCATTCATTTCACTTATCTGTAAGCTGTGATCACCAAGTACATTGTTGCCTTTATTATTTGAATAAACTTATGTATGAAATCAATGAAGAATAAGAAAAATTAAAAGAATATTTCACCTTCCTTTCTTCTCTAACACTTTTTTTAAAAAAATGTAAATCCATACTTCTAACCTGTATCATTTGTATCATTTCTCTCTGAATTAACATATTTTAACATTTTTTGGAAGGCAGGTCTAGTGGGATAAATTTTCCTCAATTTTTGTCTGAGAAAGTCTTCCTTCACTTTTGAAGGATACTTTTGGAGGGCATTCAGAATTCTAGGTAGGTAGTTTTTTGTTTTGTTTTGTTTTTTCTTTCAACACTGAGCATTTCACTCTACTCTCCTTTTGCCTGAATGCTTGTGAAGAGAAGTCTGATGTAGTTCTTGTCCATTTCCCTCTTAGGTAAGTTCTCCTCACACTCCACTCCTGGCTTCTTTCCAGATCTTCATCTTTAGTTTTCTGCAGTTTTAATATGATATAGCTAGATGTAGGGCTGTGTGTGTGTGTGTGTGTGTGTGTGTGTGTGTGTGTGTGTATTTGTCTTGGTTGATGTTCTCTCTACTTCCTGAATCTATTATTTTGTGTTGTCATTAATTTTAGAAAATTCCTAGGCATTATAACATCAGATAGTTCCCCTGTTTCCTATTTTCCTCTCCTTGTTATATTCTCATTGTGTAAAACTCTCACCTTTTATAATTGTCCCACAGTTCTCTCATATTGTTTTTATATTTTATTTTTCTCTATATATTTAAGTTTTAGAAGTTTCTGTTGGCAAATCTTCAGCACAGCGATTCTTTCCTTGGCCACGAGCATCAAAAGCCTCCTTCATTTCTGTTACAGTTTTTTTTTTAATCTTACATTTCCTTTTGATTATTAGAATTTCCATGTTTCTTCTTACATTAACCTATCTGTTGTTGTATATTGCCCCCTTTTTGCAATTAATACATTAATCATATTTGTTTTAAATTCTCAGTCTGATAATTCAGTATCTTTAGTCTGAGTCTGATTCTGGTGCTTGGTCTGTCTCTTCAGACTGGAGAGTTTTGGTTAGGTTTGGCTTGGATTTTGCTTCTTAGCCTGACTGGTACTTTTTTGCTGAAAGCTCGACATGATGTATCAAGCAAATCGAAGTGAGGAAGATAGGTCTAGTGTCAGGCTTATCTTCATTTGACTCGGAGTTAGGCAGTGTTTACTGTTATTGTAGCTGGGTTGTCTGAAGCTGACATTTCCTCCAGTGCCCTTTTTTTTGTATTCCCTATTGTCTGGGTTTTTCTTCCAGTGAGCTCAAATTGGGCATTTCTTTTCCTGTCAGGTCAATGAAGCTCTGGTAATTTTTCTGGTGATAAGGCCTTATTAAGAAAGTATGAGGATTATTTTTATAGTAATAGAAATACGAGAAGTATATTTCACAATTGTTACTTTCCCCCTCCTTGTCCAGAAGCAGGAGAGGGTTTATCTACAGGCTTCACCATGAGAACTTAGTAGGGCCCTTAGAAGTAACACCAGATTTTATCATCCATTCTTTAAGACTGGGCACCCTCCTAGTTTTTAACTCTTAAAATAGTCCACACTGATCCTCTAGCAGTTAACCGATTACAGTTTACTTCTAGTTCAATGCAGCCTTCAACTGAGGCTTCTGCTCCTGGACTTTTGCTGCCTAAAAACTCTATTCATAGCTGCTTGCCTGCCTCTGCAGTTTTCAGGGAAGCAGTTTGCCCTGTGCCCTCAGTTCTCTGATGTATCTAAGAAGAGTTATTGACTTTCAGTTTGTTCTTCTTTTTTCTTTTTGTGAGGCCCAGAGTAACTGCTTCAAGGCTCTTTATACACTGGATTGGAAACTAGAAGTTCTTATGTTTCTTATTAGAATGAAGATGCGATTTTAGAGCATGCTTAGTCTCTGAAGCCTTTTATTTTTCATTTCTGAACACAGCTTCCAGTGAATATTTGAACAAAGATGACACACTGACAGAAATACTTTTCTCATCTCCCTTTTGAAATTAAGTTTTCATTTTTTTTCTAAATGCAGACTGCAGTCCTATGCAATCTGGAAGGCAATGAATGAATCCTTGATGCTTTTTCATAAGCCTTGATTCAGCAGTTAGAAAAAACTTAAAATTGGAAGTACTTATCTTTCTCAAAAAATGTAGACAAGATGGACAGTTAGGAGAATTCATATCCCATTTTAAAGCACCTTTAATGTGCCTGCCACAGTCCTGTGACTAGAAAGAGAAATACAGATAGTATTCTAGGACTCATTGGGCAATAAACAGGTAAGTGATACCAAGTTAGTATGTTAGATGATATTCAGTCATTCCCACAGGAACATGGAGGTGGGACACTTGGTGTCCTGGAGGATTGAGGTGAGGCAAGGTAAGCTGCCTGAAATGGTTGAAGTGATTTATCTTTGGTTTGATGACTAAGGCTGAGAAGTATATTTTAAGGGGAGAAAACTGCCTATGAGATACATGGCTTAGTCTATGGTTGTTTTTCATCTGTACTCATCAGGAACTGGCAGAAAAAGTATAATAGCAAGTTAGGTAGTATTTCTCCAAGTCTTAACTGGATTTATGATTGTATTATTTATTTTAATATATTGTAAATTTCAGAATAGACACTTGCTTTATAAGGCAAATATAAGCAGTTCTTGAACTTCTTATTTTTTATTGTCTTGCAGTACGAAAATTGAGAAAATTGCTAAAAGGTTTGAACTGCCAAAATAGTGTTTTTTTCCTTCAAATTAAATTTCTTAAATATTTTTCCTAGTGGTAGAATTCAGTTGAGTTTGAGTTAAGCTTGATTAGTTTTGTTGTTGCTTTACCTGTAAGGATATTTTATGATTTCATAGGAATTTTTCAGAAAGGTTAAGCCACTCATTTTAGGTAATTTCATTTAGTTAAGCCACTTCACTTGAAGTGACAAGACATTATGTGACTTCAAACCTACTTTTGTGTCTAAACTTACGTATTTTTAGTTTACTCTTTCAAGTTTACAGTACCACTACCTTCCAGTGAGAGTACAGTGAACATAAATTACTTCGTTGAAAGAAATTGAATACGAGAATACTATCAGATTAATATGTAGCAGATTATTATCTAGTTTTAATGTAGTGTCATAGCTTCTGAAATTACCATTTTCAAGTGAGATAAAGCTATTCTAACATACATATAAATACTGTTTCCAAGGTGAAATGATGTAATACACATACATAGAAGAATTTTGGGCCTCCTTGAAAAAAGCTGGATAAAAAAATCTATTTTAGGTTAGCACCAAAGCATTGAAATCTTAATTTTCTAAAAAACAAAAATGATCTTCTGGTGTTGTTTCATAAAATTTGACTTTTAATTATATTGCTGCTAAAATTATTCTGTGAGATAGCTTTCACGGGTAACTGAGGACATTTGAGGGAAGAGAAGCACTCCTCAAAATGACCATTAAAACTACCTATTAAATATTTGCTCTTGTTTCAGACATCCCTTTCCTTACTCAGTTGAATCCTTTTTATATTGCATTTCTCTGACACATTGTGCTTCTGTAATTTTCCACTCTTAAGGACTTACATAATTGGATTGGGTCCACCCTGATAATCCAGGAGAATCTTCCTATTTTAAGATCAGTAATCTTCATCATATACGCAGGCCTGTTTACCATGTAATGGTACTTATTCATAGGTTTCTGGAGTTGGAGCATGAATATTTTGAGAGGATCATGTTTATACCACCCATAAATATAGTATTTACTGGTACCTGGCTTTTCTATGTCACTGCTCTTTTTCTGCCTATAATACCTGACAGATTTTCCTTCTTGATACAGTGAATACAAAAGAAGTATGGAGATTCAGACTCCCACAAGAATTATATTAGATAAAAGATCTGTAGGGAAATTACAAGGGAAACAGATTCTAAAAACATCGAAGAAAGAAAAGATGCTTTTAGAGTAGTCGTATCCAAAGAAGACAGTCTTGTGTTCTTTCACGTTTACAATAATTGGGCCCAGTCTTTACTTCCAAGGTCTGTAATTATTCACATAGCTACAGGAAGTAAACCATTACAAGTAATTAGTGAGGAATCTCTTAATGTAGAATCAGAACTTTCCAAGATGACTAGACATTCACTTTGAGCAGTAACTTGCAATACTTTACAAAAATTTACATCCGTTTTGATAATGTATGATATTGCATCTTAATGTGTGATTTCTTTCCTACTTAGATCATCACGAAGTATGTGTATGAGCTCCTGGAAAAGGACTGTAATCTGAAAAAAATCACTCTTCCAGTAAGTCCAATTATTTTTTTAAAAATGGGTATTTCAAGTAAAATATTTCAATTTCATTTTGAAAATGTTGACACAAATGAAAGACTTACCTTTTCCTTTATCCTTTTTCTTTTCAGTGGAATAATTTATTTTTACTTATTTATTTGAAGTAAACCAGGACATTTTTTGTTGCATTGGACATTCGCTGTTTAAACATTTCTTGATTTAAAAAAAAGTTTTATTTCTATATATAATACGTTTCCTCTGAACATGCCCAAATTCATTTCTGGTACTTGCTATTTGTAACACTGCTCTGGACCTTTTTAGCAGAACACTTTTTGAAATTTTGCATATTTTGCAGTTTTGGAGTGAAAAATTGAGATTTGTTTTCAGACTCAGATTTTTTTTAAAAAACTTTTAATTTAAAACATTAAATATTAAGCTTTCAAATGAAAAAATAGTAGTCTTATGTGTGAAATGATGTTTGGACTGCATTCGGTGGTCTTTGCTGTTCCTGGTAACGTTGTATTATATATAACAACTTGGAAGGTTTGATGAAAGTAATCTATTTAATGCACAAAACTTGTATGTAGGGGCCGGGGATTTACTCAGTGGTTCTGCTGCCTGCCTCACCAAGCGCATGGTCCTGAGTTCTATTCCCCAGTACCAAAAAAAAAAAAACCCGAAATTTGTATGTAGGTAATTTCATTTGCATGAATTTTGCATAAGAATTTTAAAATTCCTTAGGTAATGATATTCTATTATAAGTTGAGGAGTTTGAGGGTTTCTTAATGTTAGGTATTTCAGAGCCCCCACGGAGCAAGCCCCCTCCTCTCCTTTCCCCTACCCCACTCCGGCCACTGGGAACAGGGAACTTCCGCATAACTAAGGCTTGACCTCCCTTTGTTAGTGACTCTCTGCCTAGTTAAGGTCTTTCTGCCCCACCGGTTTCATGGTCAGATGTTCCAGTAAGATAGGGGCTTCCCTAAAGTGGTGACTCCATCCGCCCTGACGGAAACCTGTTGCTACATACCCCAGCTCCAATCACCCACCCCCACCAATGGACTAGTGCTCTCCCACCTGCAAGATCCCTCTATAAACTTCCAGCTCAGCCCATGCAGTTAGTTGCTGGTCTCCATTCTGTGAGTCAGCCCGGCAGGCTGCAGACTGCCGCCTCAATAAAGCTTCCTTGAACGTCCCTGTGTGCCCCCTTCTTCGGCGACCCTTTCACTTAACAAAGTTGATTTCATAATTCAATTTTAAACTTCTGTTTTTACATTTGATTTTCTATAGGTAACCCCAAGTGCTAGGTCACATTGTTAGACATTCATTGATCCTTCAATTCAGCAAAGGTTTATTTGAAGGTCTTTTAGGTTCTGGACACTCCAAGTGCTGTGAATATTAGTGAATAAAACATTCTGTGTAATAGGCCAACCCTAAGTTTATTTGGAATCTTTCTTTCCTTTAGAAATCTATGAAAGCCAAGATTTTAGTAATTTGGGGGAAGGAGCATGTCAGTCGTTTGGATTGCAACCTCTCATTTTAGTTTCGACTTTCAATCTAGTGTCTTTATAAAAAACTGTATTCACTTTGGTCTTCTGGAAAGCCAAGATACAATTCTGTCACTTTGTCCAGTCTTCCTTTTTTGTTATTTCTTTTAGAGTTTCTGAAGAATAATATTTAAAGATACCATATACTCAACATTAAGCCCTCTAGGATATTTCTACTTCCAGTGAACCCTAATCTCTAGATTTCCTGTACAATTCACAAGATAATTGGCTTTATACATCATGTTATAAGGTTAAATTTTATTATGTATTGAAAACCTGAGATCAGGTAGAGGACTTTTATTTTATAATCTCTTTATTATCGTCTCAATTTAAATTTAGACTGATGCTAATCTACATACAGAGAAATTTATATTATATAAGACCTAAAAAGAACAGCATGTCCATTTTTGGTAATAAAGACTCCCTTATTTTGTAAACTTAAAAAAATCAAATTAATCTCTTTTTTAAGTGATCATATATTTTAAATAATTCTGAAGATTTTCCTCAATAACTATTATGGTTTTTCCAGATTTTCCTAAATCCAAGACTTAACAGTGTTTTTTAAAAGAAGACATTCTTTTTACTAAACGAGTACCACTGTGCCTTTTTTCCCTGACAGTGAACTAAAATTTAGTTTTATAGTTAAACCACTTTAAAAAGACCCTCCCCCCCCCCCACACACAGTTTTTTTAGATGATAGCGCTTTGGGGAAGCCCATGATTTGATAGTAAAGATCATAATCATGTCTTAGTTTTGCTCTACACTGAACATAAACGGGATAAAATGTTCTCTATTATAGTATCTTATACCTGTATAGAATACTGATTACATGAATTATCTTAACAAATTCAGTAGCTTTTTTCAGTTTATACATATATCATGTTTGAGTGAAACATCACAATTTGTGAAGTTCCTCAGTATATCAAAATGAATTGTTAATTGCTAAATACTGTTTTATACAGTCTCAGTGACCTAATGGTATTTGAGGTTGATTTGTCCATAAAGTGAAGTCCTGCACCGGGATGGACTTTATGTTTATTCCTTATTGAACTCTTTGCTTAATCACTTGCCACTGTTTCAAGATAAATAGCCTTGGAATAGCCACTTCTAAACTTTGTTAGGCTAATGAAGAAAAATTTATTTATATAGATATTTTAATGTCTAAACATCTCTGACTTTATATCGTTATAATTACAGTGTATAGACAGAGTCCTCTATTTAATTGCGGTGGATATTACCCAATGACTAGCTCAAGTACTGTCTTGCTCTTACCACATAGTGGTAATTATTAATAATAATTAATATTATTATATTATTATGGTTTTTCCTGGAATTTTCTGGTATTCTCATATTTTCAAGTCAGCTTTTCTGGATGTTCAGGTAAACTTTTATTTATTTATTCATGGCTACTTTAATTTGTAGCCCCTTAAAAATTCTTGAGTAGCATTATAATAAAAAACACTTTTGTATCTTCTCAAAATAAATACTTTCAGTTTTAAAATGATTAATTTAGAATTCAAAGTGGCAAAATTCCATTGCTTAAAAGATTGAGTTCTCTATTGGTTAACAAGACTTAGTCAAATAGAAAGAAAGACACAGTAATCAGTGCCCACTTGAAAGTCTATAGCTACAGGTTTTCTCATTAAGGTAGATAGATGGCCTTTTCATTGCCATTCTGGGATTCATTAAAGCCTCACTGACTATGAGGTGCTTTTATTTGTGCAAGTTTGGACTTAGTCCTCTTTGGAAACTATTGTGACTTTTTAAATTGTACAGTGACATCTATGCCTTTTAATTTTTTTCTTCTGTTCTTATCACTATTTTCTTTTAAAGCCACTTTACCTGAGAGATTCCTCTATTTTCATATAATGTTCCTAGGTAAAGGGAACTTTTCTTCTCAGGTTTGGTTTCCTCTGTTTTTCATCTACTTTTCTTCCTGGGAGGCTTCAGTTTCTTTTGCTGCCAACATCGTAATTTGCTTATTGTGGACACAGCATGCAAGTGAAGCTCATGATTGTGTTTCACCTCATATTTCTCTTCCTACATTTTTAGTTACTGCTCATAAAGTTATACTTATATCATTTTCATTCTTAACATTGTGTAGCTCTTTTAAAATTCTTTATCATTATACATTAGTCTAATTTTCAATATATGCTTGTGAACAAGGCAAGTATTATAGCCATTTTAAGAGGATGCATTATTGAGTTAAATTCCTTTTGCCTAAGGGAAGTCACTGGTGATGCTTGATAAGTGTTTGTATTCTAAAAATTTTTGTTCATTCCTTTACTTGTCAAGTACCTATAACACACCAGGTTCCATTCTAGACACTTAAAACATAACTGAATACAAAATAGAGAACTTTGTGACTTCTTGGATTACATTCTCGTAGAGAGAGCAGATGGTGAATAAACCATGTACAAACAGATGCATAAAGTACACAGTATGTCAGATTGTGGTATATGCTATGCAAGAAAATAAATCAGGGAAAGAGACCAGGAAATTCTTAGGGAGGTGTTTGAAATTTTAAATAAATAGGTGGGGAAGACTTTACTGAAAAGTTCTTTTTTTTTTTCTTAAGCCTGGTGGCCATTGTGTTCTTGCTGAAAAAAATGTCATTTATACTTCCTTTAGAGCTAAGCATCTAGTACAGAAACCAGTCTGATTGTTTTAGAAGTACAGAAATTTTATTTTATTTTTCTATTCCCATGCTTTCTGGCTGTGAATGTTTAGAATCTAGTGCACTTTTTGGTATCTAGAACTTTTGTGTATTTCTTATTTCAATTTCTCCATAAATACCTATTTGTTGGCAATGCGAGGAGTTATTGCATTGCACAGCATGTGGATAGATCCCTACTGGGGTGTGTGTTACTAGCCATCCAAATGCTCCAGCTTCTGGCTCTGACTTGGCTGCACAAAGACTTCCATTTCCAGTTACTGGCCACCATTGATGTGGGATACAGTTCATTATTACACAAATAATAAAAGTTTGGGAAGTTATAACTCCTTCCTTATATTCTTGTGTATCTTTCAAATTTATATTATACATCATCCAGTTAGATACTTAAATATTAAGCACAATCAAAATGGATAAACATTCAATATTTCCCCCATTAACTAACTAGTACTTAAATCAGGGTTACTGAAATGCATGAATAATGTTGCTTCATAAAATAATTGTATAATTCTTTGTTTACAGTCTCAGTGAAACTTGAGGTCCTTGTACATAGAAAAGTGTTTGAATTTCTAAATACTTTCCTTTATCCGCTTTTAAAAATTTTTAGTATTCAAAACTAAAATATGGTTTCCAGTTGATGTATCTTCGTATTTAGGTTTTCTATTTTCTATTGTAGGTATAATAAACATGAGTTATAGAATGATAAGCTTAATAGCTGTGTGACCTTGGGCAACTCATTTAAATTATCTAGGCTTCAGTTTCGTCTAATAATGAGCATTATAATAATATCACCTTAATAAAATTATTAAATGAGAATGTTTTTAAAAGTTAACATAGTATCTGAATCACAGGAAGCACTAAAAAATTTGACTTATTCTTTAAGTATGATGATAATACTAACCACACAATAATAATGTAGGGAGGCATATTTCCAGTATCCTTTACAATATATTTTTATATTCAAATTGCTGTCATGTTTTGCTTGTCCACCTAATATGTAATTACTAATCTCTACTGAAAATTTTAATTTTATTTTAAAGTTGTTTCAACTCCTTTAATTCTGTATAGCTATCAAGTAATTTATAATTCGTTTTTTAATTTTTTGTATGCCTCATCAGCTATCATTTATTTATTACCTAATTTTTTTAAATTACAGGTAGATGCCACTGAAAGTGAACCAAAGAGTTTTATCTTTATGAGTGAGGACGCTTTGACAAACCCACAGAAGCTGATGGTCCTCATTCACGGTAGCGGTGTTGTCAGGGCAGGTCAGTGGGCTAGAAGGCTTATTATAAATGAAGACCTGGACAGTGGCACACAGATACCTTTTATTAAGAGAGCTGTGCATGTAAGTGCGATTTCCTTTTTCTGGCATTTTTTATAGTTTTATGTGTTGTAAAGTGTTTTCTCTTGTCACTTCAAAAAGTAGATCCTAAGTATAACTGGTCTTCACATGATTATTTATCTTACATGATGATTTGTTTGCATTATTTTGCAGTTGTTCGGGAAAACAGAATGGTATTGAGCACACAAAGATTTAGACAGTATCTTTGAAATGAATATTTCCAATTTTAATATTATTTTTAATTAAATGAAATATCAAACTATCAAATATTCATCTATATTGAACATACTTTAACAACATATCATTATTGCTTTTGTAAACCTTTGACTACCTAATTTAGCAAAGTGAGAAAATAAAGGAGATCTGCTAGATAAGCTACTCTCTTTTCATTAAAGGAAAAGTTAAGAGTAACTCAGTGATTTTTTTTTCTTGTCTTTAAAATATTCCTTAGAGCCCCCCAAATAAATTGCTTTAATCATAAAACAAACATACAACATGGTAAACTGTGATGTTTACTAAATTTTTTATTACTTGATTTATAACAATTGGTGCCTTAAGATTGTATTCAAGATTTTCTTTTTTGAAACAATGAAATTATTTTTCTTACCTTACACTGTTAGATCTTAATGTTCATCTAATGTTATTTTAGTGTCTCATTTTTAATTTCTTCATTGAAAAGCCCAATTATGCAAAGTATGCATTTTTTTTTTTACAGCTGAGGAGAAATCTTCAGGAAAAAAAGTATAATGGCCTCTTATGTAAAAATTAATATAAGAGCGCAAAATTACTGAATATTGAGTATTAAATGTTTTGCTGTGTGTTTCAAAAGATAGTAAAGGAATCCCAAAAATGAAAATTCGTTTTAACTTGAAAGTCTATGCTTCTTGAATTATTAAAATAAATTGAACAGGTAAACTAAAGGCATTTTTCAGAAATACAAGGTTTCAAAAATTTATTTTGCATTAACTGTTTGATGCTTCCAGCAGAAAATGAAGGCATGTGTCAATTATTATGTACCTCCTGGAGGCACTTCAGTTTGAATTTGATGTAATACCAAGCCAGTACTTTTACCTCTATCCAGTTTGTCCTCCATAAACTTACTGATATTTGTATCCTTACTTCTCTTTCATTTATTTTATTCTGGGGGGTGAATTTGACATCTCTCTCTCTTTTTTTTTTCCACTAACATTTTAGTGTAATTAGTGGCAGAGATAATCAAAATAATTCAATATAGCGTTTTAAGTACATGTTTTGTGTGGTTGTCTCAATGGTAGGTAGTGATTCTACAGTCTGTATCTTTTAAAATAATGATAGAAAGTGAATTTCTACATAACCAAATGCTTTGTAAATCTCAGGAGATGACTTCCTTATATAGCAATATTGATCAACCTAGCACATTTTAGGACTTTATCTTAGAAATTACTATAACTATAGCAGGGCTAACTTAAGGAACTTTAATTGATATGAATTATATGCCTTGAGTTAGAGTTTTTAGTTTGTAAATCATTTGCTTTTAATAAGCTATGGCTTAACTTTTCTATTATGGGTGTTGACTTTTTTCTTTTCTTACTCCATTTTGATTTTTCTCCCTTTTTGGTGTGTACTTTTGTGATTGAAACTGATTGATTATACTACTAGAATTTCTTCAAAATGTTCATGGAGCTGTTATCAAGGGTTATCTAGGATAGGTTACTTTTTTTCAGTAATTTAAGTGATGAATTTTTTGAAACACCTTAACTACTGCCCTCAATTCATGATATTTCGAATATATACTTTTAAGAGCTTGCTAGTTCAACAAAAGTGTCTGAGAAGTATGCAAGTATTGATAGAAATCTAATAGCTACCTATAGTTAATTTTAGATAGGAGTAAGAATATAGAAATATCATAATAAAATAGGCATAGTTATTATTTTTAATAAGAATAATGCCATCCCTGAGCTTATGAAAAAATTACTGAATATTTGTATAATAGTACAAGTAGGAGATAGAAGTGTGGGAAGAAATATATATTTAAGGGCTCAGAAACGTCAAAATCGTGATAAACTTTATATTATAAAATATACTTTTGTTCCACTTCTGAATAACCAGTGGGTCACAGGAAATTAAAGAAGATATCAGACACTTTCTACAATTAAATGACAATGCCAGTACAACATATCAGAATCTCTGTGACACAATGAAAGCAGTCTTACAAGGGAAACTCATAGCAGTGAATACTCATATTAGGAAAACACAGTGAGCTCAATTAAACAACCTGATGCTGAACCTCAAGCTTCTAGAAAAAGAAGAGCAGGAAAAACCCAAAGCTCATACAAGGGAGGAAATTATAAAGATCAGCGCAGAAATCAATGCAGTGGAGATGAAGAGAACAATACAAAAAATCAATGAAACCAAGAGTTGGTTCTTTGAGAGAATCAACAAAATTGACAAACCCTTAGCCAACCTTATCAAAAAAAGGAAAGAAAAGACCCAAATCCATGCAATTAGGAATGAAAAGGGTAAAATTACAACGGACCCAGCAGAAATCCAGAGGATCATCAGTACCTACTTTGAGAACCTGAGACACCACTAAGATGGACAACACAGAAGAAATGGACAGATTCCTAGATACATATGAATTACCAAAGTTGAATGAAGACCTAAAAATTCTAAAAAACCTAATATCAATCATTGAAATTGAAAACATAATTAAAAACTTACCAAGAAAAGCCTGGTTCCTGATGGGTTCACTGCTGAATTCTACAAGATAATTAGAGAAGAATTATTGCGACTGCTATTTAAACTTCACTGAAAGTGAAGGGAAGCAATACTCTCACATTCATTTCTGGAAGCAAGCATCACCTTGATCCCCAAAGCAAAGAAAGACCCAACCAAAAAAGAGAACTATAGGCCAATCTCACTAATGAACATAGATGCAAAAATCCTTACTAAGATACTGGCAAATAGAATACAGAAGATCATCAAGAAGATCATACACCCTGACCAAGTGGGATTCATCCCAGGGATGCAGGGATGTTTCAACATATGCAAATCAGTAAATGTTAGATACTATGTTAATAGAGCCAAGGACAAAAACCATATGATCATCTGAATAGATGCTGAAAAAGCACTTGACAAAATCATGATAAAACCCTACCAAAAATTGGAATAGATGGTCTCTATCTCAATCTGATAAAAGCAATCTATGAAAAACGAACAGCCAATATCTTACTAAATAGTCAAAAACTGAAATCCTTCATGCTAAAATCAGGAACAAAACAAGGATGTCCACTGTCACCACTCCTGTTCAATATAGTTTTGGAAACATTAACCACAGCAATTAAACAAGAGAAAGAAATAAAAGGAAGAAAGGTAGGAAACGAAGAAGTTAAATTGTCATTAGTAGCAGATAACATGATGCTGTATATAGAAGACCCCAAGAACTCCACCTAAAGTCTTCTAGACTTAACCAAATTCAGTAGAATAGCTGAAGGTCAACACACAAAAATCAATAGCTTTCCTGTACACAAACAATAGACTCAGTAAAAGAGGAATTGCAGATACAACTACCTTCACAGTAGCATCCAAAAAAGTGAAAAACCTAGGAATCAGTGTAATGAAAGAAATCAAAGACCTCTACTCTGAAAACTATAGCACTCTGAAAAAAGAGATCGAAGAGGATATCAGAAAATGGAAAGACATCCCTTGCTTCTGGTGGGAAGAACCAATATAGTGAAAATGGCTGTACTTTCAAAACTGCTATATAGATTCAACACAATCCTGATTTTAATTCCAACAGCGTATTTCACAGAACTAGAGAAAACAATCCAAAAATTCATTTGGAAGAAGAAGAGACCTAGAATAGCAAAAGCAATTCTAGGCAACGAAGACAAGCTAGGGGGTATCACAATCCCCAACTTAAAACTATAATATGAAGCTACTATGATAAAAACAGCATGGTACTGGCAAAGAAACAGACCCAAGGATCAGTGGAATAGATTACAAGATGCAGAAACAACTCCAGACACACTCAGCCACCTCATTTTTACCAAAGGAGCCAAACACCCTCACTGGAGGAAAGATAGCCTCTTTAATAAATGGTGCTGGAAAAATTGGGTTTCAACTTGCCAAAGATTAAAAGTAGACCTATATCTCCCACCATGCAATAAACTTAAATCAAAGTGGATTAAAGATCTAAATATTAAAACAGAAACACTAAATTGTCTGGAAGAGGTTAGGTAGAACTCTTAAAGACATTGGTGTAGGAAAAAATTTCATGAACAGAACCTCAGTTCCATGTGAATTAGCTCAAAGAATCAACAAGTGGGATCTCATCTTATTAAAAAGCTTCTGCACATCAGAAACCACCAACAGTGTAAAGACACACTCACAATGTGGGAAAAAAAATTTTACCAGCTTTTCCTCACACAAAGGTCAACTATCTAGAATATATAAAGAACTTTAAAAAGTCAGACTTCTCAAATTTAAAGACCCAATCCAAAAATGGGCATCTGAAATGAACAGACATTTCTCAAACAAGTAGAAATAGCAAGTAAACATATGAAAAAATATTCAACATCACTGATTATTCAAGAGATGCAAATGAAAACAACACTGAGATTCTACCTCACCCCAGAAAGAATGGCTGCCATCATGAAGTCAACCAATAACAAATGCTGGTGGGGCTATGGGGAAAAAGGAACCCTTCTCCGCTGTTAGTGGGAGTGTAGACTGGTGCAACCACTGTGGAAATCAGTATGAAGATACCTCAAAGAACTAGGATTAGAGGTCCCATTTGACCCAGCTATTCTCCTTCTGGGTATCTTCCCAAAAGAGTTAAAAGAATCACACCACAGTGATATATGTCCACCCATGTTCATAGCAGCACAGTTTGTAATAGCTTAAACTTGGAAGCAGCCCAATTGCCCATCAGCTGGAGACTGGATAAAGAAAATGTGTTTGTTTTTTCTTTTACAAAACGCAGTACTACTCTTTCTCATAAAGAATGAGAAACTAGAGACATTTATAGCTAAATGAATGCACATTGAGGCCATGCTCTTTTTTTACATTTTTTTACATTTATTGGTACGCTTTAGGTATACAAAAGGTCAAACTCTTTATTAATTTTATTGGTACATTTTAGATATACAATATAATGACATTCATCATTGGAAATTTGCACCTTTATATAATCTCTCTTGGTTCTTATTTTTCCCCATTCCCCTGCCCTCCCTTCAACCCCTCCATCCCTCCTCATTTACAAAGACTTTGTTTCCAGTTTTTCATTTTCTCATATTAATTCCATTCCCTTCTTTCCAAGTGCAATAAACAGGACACACATCTGTAAATACCGAATAGTTTCTCTGGTGTGAGAAACTGAAAGTGTAAATAAAGATCAAAAGTTGCAATAGATAATGTGAAATAGGAAGATATGGTCCAAATGGGAAGGGGAAGTATGAAGGGTGGGGTAGTGGAAAGGAAAGAAGGGAAAGGAATAAATATGAGAAAAGGAAAAAATGGAAACAAAGTCTTCGTAAATAGGGAGGGATGAAGGGGGTGAAGGGAGGGCAGGGGAATGGGGAAAGAATAATAACCAAGATAGATTATGTAAAGGTGCAAATTCCCAATAATGAATGTCAGCATGTAGTATATCTAAAATGTACCACTAAAATTAATAAAAAATATATATTTATATATACTTTTGTTCAAATGACAATCCTTGATGCTCTTCTAATAGTCATTGAAAGTATTTGTGAAAATTAAAGAAATGCTTTTTATAACAGGTATTATTTTTCACCAATGGTAATAGATAATGAGTTGTTTGGTGATGAATTAGTAACACTAAGTCTAGGTATTGATGGGAATGTAAATTGAGTAATCTGTTTTACGTGGCTGTTTAATAATGTTTCCCAAAATTCAGTGTGTATACACCTTCAACTCTTAAGTCCCCTCTGTAGGGACTTGCAAGAGAGCAGTGCCTGAAGTATATGTTCATGAGTGCTCACCACAGCACTTTTTCATGGCACAAAAACTTCTGAGCATTTAAATGTCCATGAGTAGGGGAATGTTTGATTCAACGATAGCATATTCAAGCCATGGAAGCCTATGTAGTTTATTAAAAGGAATGTGCTATATGTGTATGTATGCGTGCACATATGGAATGATGTCCAAGAGTTATCCTATGAAAACACAAGAATGAGATCATTTATTTAAAAAGTAGGCTTATGCATGTATACATACTAAATTTGCATTCATATATGGATGTGCATCCTGGAATTATATGCAAGAAACCACAAGGTGATTTCATTTAGTGTTTATTTTCAATTTTTAAGTTTTTGATTTCCCTTTACTTTTTACTCTGAGGAGTTTCTCCTTTTATATTTAAAAAGATTCTTTTGAAATTTGAAAATTTTTGAAAAAGATTAATGAAATATGCTGTTATGGTTCTTATTTTGATCTTTTATGAACGAATTTAACAGTTAATAAATGTTTGAGTATGAAACAGCAAATTTTCTTTATTTTTTTTTCCTTTAGTGATTGAATTTAAGCTACCGAAATTCATATATTAGAAAATAATTTAAATCAGTAATATTATTTTGCTATTTAAAATATGGAACTACTAAACTATGGGTTGAAACCAATATCACTAAATCTAATGTAAACTTTGAGGGAAAATTTAAATTAACTTTTAAAATACAAGTTTTTACTTATAGACTTCATTGAAGATTGTTGGAGAAAAAATTTCAGAAAGATTAAAAGCTTTATCACATTACTAAACTGACAAGGTCTATGGAGCCACACCAGCCCCCATCCCCGCAAAAGAAAACAAGGAGATGACAGCTCTAGAGAGCTGACAGTTTGGAGAGAGGTTGTTAAGGACAGCTTACTCCTTTATGATTTCAACTCTTGACAGAAGACAGGTCTGCTTGTTGCATCATGGCAGATACATCACTACCTTCTGGCTCTGTCATGACTGGGGAGGAAAAAGCTGTGCTCAGTTTTGAAAATCCAATTACCTTCTAAAATTTTGGTCACTGTTTCAGAGATAGATATGGTAAGCGCTTCTGTGATAGCTCTTTTTGTCTGTAGTACTGAACTAATTAGCAGGAATAATGCCAGAAGTTAAGTTTTTTCCTTTGTCAAATGAATAGTTAGCTATGATCATATAATGCACCTTGCTAATCTAATTTGACATCAACCTAAGAAAAATTTTACAAGGCCTTTAATGCTTAATACCTATTTCTCTACTCTGTCTATACCTGACTTCAGATAACTTTTGAAATAGAAAAAGGCCTTTTCACTAAGAGAAAGAGAAAATATACTGGATTTAAAAATGATTAGTCACCATTTTTATATGAAAAATAATGAGTATAATTTGGAGTTTGTCTATGACCAGAATTTCAATGTAGGTTGAGATGAGTTTAAATGAATAAGATGAACATAAAATAATCTTGTTTAATTTCTATCATAGTTTCTTTTTGATTCACGCTGTCTTTTTCACTTGATCTTAGCCAAAAGGCCAAGAAGTGATTCTGATGTCTTTTTCAAATCTGCTTTTCTCTTGAGCTTTATGTTATTGTGTCCATGATCCATATTGTTTTCCTCCTTTTTATTTTGTTTTAACTGCTGATCTCTGTTCTGAGGGCCTTCCTTTAATCAGCTAAAGTAGTCTGAATTGCTGAGTCAGAGCTGTTTTAGAAGTGACCAAGTACGTAAAATTGTGGGGGTGAGATTCTCAGGTAGAAAGTAAGTAATACCTCCTGCAGTTATGAGCAACATTCTGGACACTTTGAAAGGTTGGAGAAGGCAGGACTTGTGGCAGGGTTGAACTTTTAGTGTAACTTATGTATAAATAGAAGATATATATATATATATATATATATATATATGTATATATATATATATCTCTTCAGTAAAGTAGAATACTTATTGAGTGGCCTAGATTTAGCAAAAGATTAAAGATGTCAGGTTTGCATTTGTTACTGTACTTGTGGTTTCTAAGATGTTTTAGTCTTTATACTTTTACCTTGAATGTTTTTCCTGTGAGTTTCTATCAGTTGAAAAGAATAAAATGGAAATAACATAAGCCTTTAGTAATAAGAAATACTAAGCCTGAAATTAAAATTACCGAGGCAGTAAATTATGGAAGGAGGTAATTTGTTTATGAAAGTATAGTTTGAATGGTTAGGTTAAACCAATAAGTATTAGGTTAAATGTATTATATTTACATAATCAGTGAAAGAAGATATTTAAAGAAAATATCAAGCATGTGAATTGAAGTAAAAATAATTATTAGCTTCCATGGGAGTTGTTTGATAGCATTTCATGTTTCTGATATTCTAATATCACTTGATTTTATTCAACATTTAGCATGACATAAATACAAGGCATTTGAAGATAGCAATTACAAATAAGTGCCCTGTTTAAATATTGGAAAATATCAGTATAGTGTTTTAAATATTTTTATTAAGAATTTATAGGCTTTTGTTTTCCTGGACTGAAAACAAATCACTACTTAAAATTTGCAGCAAGTTGTCAGAATTTGGTGAAATGCATTGGTATGCTTTGTATATTTAAAATCTTGCCCTTTTATACTTTAAAATAAATAAACTCTCATAGTTTACTTCACCTCTCATATTTTACTGCAGTATAATCAGTAACCCAGTACTGCCATGTACACATTGAGATGTTAACAATCTTGGGATACATGTTGTTGCTTTGTGTTTATAATCCTATTAGAAAAGAGATGGTACTATATTTATGAAGTGGTTATACAGAGATTCCATTGCCTCATGAAATTTGAAGCTTTGAGAAGAAGATTACATAATAATAAAGAGCACAAATAGAGTGTCCAGTATATATCTTTCTTAAAAAATTAATGTAGTTTCATGGTTACCCACAATTTATTTTATAAGATTTAAGCCATATTATATTATTAATGCCATGTAGAAATGGTATAACATAGCGAATGATTATTTTTCCCTAGTTTAAGTTGTAATGAACATGTGTTATAATTCAAATTCTGAAGGAAAGTAAGTTATGTCATAATTTATTATTTTGAAGTCAAAACTATAGATTGAAATATTCCCTTAATAGCACTGGAAAAATAGTATTTGTAAGAAGCTCTCCTTTAGCCTTTTATTTCTGTAGTAATACAGTGATAATGATAAATGATATGTATCTCCAAAAGAAACTTGTGGAATATACTGTTAACTAGGTAATTCAATGCTGCTTTTCTTTTTGCTAATGAAAATATTGCTTTTGTTTTATATATATATATATATATATATATAGTTCTTTTTTTTGGTACCGGGAATCGAATTCAGGTCCTTGAGCTTGTGAGGCAGGCTGCAGAACCACTGAGCTAAATCCCTGGCTCCTTCTTTTGTTATATTTTTTCAGTTTTTACATACATCATACTGTTATTGAAGTCTAGTCACTTGAAAACAATGCATTTAAATTGTCGTCTTTATTGTTGTACATGTAGATTGCAAATAAAGAACACAACATATCAAATTATATATGTATTTATATTTATTATGAGATATTAACAACGACCATGGACTATTAATAGCTCACTAATAAAAATTAATTTATTTCTTTAATATCAAAAATGGGTTTGTTTTGAAATATATTTATGATTATACACAAACATATACACCTACATGCACACAAATAGCTCAGTATGTTAAAATTCAAGTTGCTAAACAAATATTGTTAATATTTTTAAAAAATAAGCCATTGTTTAAAAGACTTGTCTGTCTGTTGGGAAATAAGTCCTTATATATTATTCCATGAGTTTCAAATTTTAATAAAGTTATCTTTTCTTATAACTGATTAGCTTTGAAAATATTAAAGAGCATTTTATCCAAATAGACAGATGTCAAGAATATTTCTTAAGAAAGACTCTTTGTTAAAGAAAAACTACTTCTTAGTTTTCATTTTCTGATAGTAAGAAACTCTTCTCATTGAACTTTTCAGGCACACCTGTTTGATAGAGTCATGGATTGAAAATGTACTGTTCTTTTGAGCAGCGTGTATTGTTTGTATTTAGAAATGTAAATAAATTAAATACTTCTATCAGAACAAACTCAAAGTCTTGGTACTTTTCTTTTTCCCTGGAAGTTAACAAATTACAACATGAAAGCATGTAGGAGGGAGGGATGCAGTGTATCATTTGCACTGCAGGGATTCTCTCTGTCCAGAATGCATCTGTTTAATTTCTTTCATTTTCTGCCTGTGACACTGTATGATGAAATCCAAACTTCCTGTCCTTCTCTAAGGAATCTCCTGGGTAGAAGGTAACTTATACAGAATTAATAATTGGTGTAGTTTTTTCATTGTCGCCCATCAACTCAATTTGCAGTTTTCATTTTAGAGGGAAAAAGTGGGTTATATAGGAAGCACTTAACATTCATTTGTACATTAACAAATATAAAGCCTTGAATCAGTTTAAAGAAGGAAAGGTATTTTGAGAAAGGCCAGTGCTATATGAACAATTAAAAATATTGACCAGTAATATCTCATGGCTCTTTCATTTATTACTTTGGGGTAATAAAATCAGAAAATTTAACCTTGAAATGAAAAACAGGTATAGCGTTTATATTTAATGACAAAATTTAATTATTTCATTAAATGAGAAAAGAGGTTTAGTTATTTGAATATATTTATTAGAACTTTTACTCAAGTGAATATTTAGCTAAACATTTTATGGTAGTGTATTATGGAAACAGTTTTCTTAGAGAAAATCATTGACACAGTTGGTATTAACCTGTTATATTTTGTGCTTCATGGTGCTGAAATCTATGTTAATGCCACAGGCCATGGAATTTAAAACTGCTTTTGATAAGAGACTACATACATATATGTGTATATGTATATATGGTATTCATAATTGGATATGAATAATTGTTTAAATGAGTAATCTTAATTCCTTATTTTTAAATCCCTGAGAACTTTTGTATTAGCTCTGTTATGGCTTCTTAGTCTTTTTTTCTTTCAAATTTATATACTTTTAATTATTTTACGAGAAAATTTGTAACATTAAGAGTTGGATTAAAAAATACATTTGGAAGAAACCTACATAATTGCTTCATCTTTTTAGGCTTTTGCAATGCAATTCATTACATTCTTAATGCACTGGAAAATGCAATTGAGCCTCCTAACTATGATAGTTTTATTACTTTGTGCATTACACTGCACCTTTAACAACCAGCATTATAGTAGAGACCCCATTTTGACACAGATTTTATGGGTATGCATCTTTTTCCCACTAATCTTTAAGCTTACTGAGCTCTGAGAGCATACACTTTCACCATTGCCTAGCAGTGCATTTTAGTGAATAAGAGTACAGGATTTGGGGTGAAAGATTCCTAGTTACCCATTTTAATGTTGTGACCTATTAATTGTATGATCTATTCAAGAGTTTTTAACTCTTTTAGTCTGTTTTTTAATTCATAAAAATCAGCATAACAGTAATACTAAGCTTATAGTATTATGTGCAAATTAGATGACAATATATATGAAAAGCATTTTTACTCCACCTGAAGCTGAATTGTAAAACTTTTAATGAGGATGCAGGAGTACATGAATTTTAAATAATAAAAGAGAAAAATGTGATGTTTTATTGGTAGGAGCTGTCCTTTTATTAAATTTACCTATAGAAAATAGTACACGGTTTCAGTTCCTGTTTCTTAAATAGATGATATGTACAAATTCTTATTATGACTGTTACATTATAATTAATAGGTATGGAAGTGGTGATGGTATTTAGTATTTTGGGGTTCGTTTTCTCTTATTCTTCTGTACAAATCTTGCCACTCTGTCCTGTTCTTTGTAACAGCATGACTAGTGAGTCTGTATTGAGTATCTAGATGTATTGGCAACTGATTTTTCTATACCCATGTTACCAACTGTTTTAAGGACACAAGAGGGAAGCTCCTCCACCACCATCCCAAGCTCCTAGGGCAGAGAAGCTGAGCCGGTCCCAGAACCCAGAAGGAAGCTCCCCTGCTGCCATCCCAAGCTCCTAGGGCAGAGAAGGTGAGCTGTGTGGGTGCCAGAATCGCCCCCCCCCTTAGAAATGAGAAGATACATAAACAAGCCTCAAAAACAGACTTCCAGATCACCTACTGCAACCCCAAAGGGAAACGAGATGGAACAATCTGGTACTCAAGCACCTGGACTCTGAACTGGCAACAAAAGAGGATCTGGGAAAAATGAAATCAGAAATAATTACTCAGATAACAGCAAAGATTTTGCTCATGGTGCAAGACATGATTAATAAATCTAGAGAGGATACAGATAAAAAAATAGAGGATCTGAGGAACATGATGGAATCCCAACATAGGAAACAAATGGAATCCATAAAACAGATACAAACAGATTTCCAAGAGATTAATAAAAACTACATCAAAAGTCTGCGCAGCAGAATGAACCAATGTGAGGATAGAATTTCACGTATAGAAGATAAGATTGCAATTAGTGAGGAGGAAAAGAAAAATTGCTTTAAAATTGTAAGGAAACATGAGAAATCAATCCAGCAGCTGCTAGAAAATGCAAAGAAGAATAACATAAGACTGATTGGAGTCAATGAAGAAAGAGGAGACAGTGCAGATGACATAAAAAAACTGTTCACAGAAGTAATGGCAGAAAACTTCCCAAGGAGGGGGAAAAGAACTTGACATACAGATAAGTGAGGCATATAGGACTCCAGCTAGCCTTAATAAAAAAAAAAAAATCTACACATAGGCATGTAATAGTTAGGATTCCAGAAATCCAACAGAAGAACAAAATTCTACAGGTAGTGAGAGAAAAGAAACAAATCACATACAAAGGAAAGCCCATCAGAATCACAGCAGACTTCTCAATGCAAACCCTCAAGGCAAGAAGAGCTTGGAATGATGTATTTCAAGCCCTAAAGGAAAACAGCCTCCAACCCAGACTGATGTACCCTGCAAAACTATCTTTCAAAATTGATGGAGAAATAAGATACTTTCATGATAAAGAGCACCTCAAGAACTTCATGAATACCAAACCAGCACTCCAAAAAATTTTAGACAATCCTAGGAAAAGACAATGAGGATCACAACCCCAGGAAATCCAGCAGAATGAATCCATTGGGCGTGAGAAATTAAATGCAAAGTGGGAGAATCCAACAAAAAGAAAATGTCATGACAACGCTTTTAATACTTTTAACTTCATCTCCCTAATGAATGTATAATTCAATTTTATTATTGTACTGATTAGTATTTTTCTGATTCTAGAGTTGCACACCATTCCTTTTGCTGTACTGGCTATTTATCATCTTCTTATGTCTACATTTTAATTAGGTTGTCTATTAATGAGCTCTAAGAATTCTTTATATATTCTAGTCATATGTTATATGCATTGTAAATATGGTCTGTTTAAGGACTACTTTTCATTTTAATGATGTTATTTAAAGTTCTAAATTTTGATGGAATCTCATTTATCAATTTTTTTCTTTTATACATCATGTTTTTTGTATCCTAGGTAGTTCTTGCCTACCCTGAATTCATAAATATTTTCCTTTATAATTTCTTCTTAAAGTTTTATACTTTTAGGCTTTCATATTTAGGTTCATAGATTCCTTCAAGTTATTTTCATGTATGGAAAAAAAGGGTTGAGGTTAATTTTTTATATACGGATACCAGGTGTTCTAGTGCCTTTTGCTGAAAACACTATCTCTTCCTCAGCTCTTGCATTGAGTTTATATTTTACAAAATGCTAATGTTAAATAATCATTCAAAACTCAGTGGACCATATATGTGTGGTTCTATTTCTAGATTCTCTGTTTTCTTCCAATGATCTATATGTCTTTCCTTACACCAACACTGCCTTGATTACTGTAGCTTTAGAAGAAGTCTTAAAATTAGGTACTAAACGTCTTCCAACACTGTTTGTGTTTTTGTTTTTAACTTTTCTAGGTCCTTTGTACTCCTACATAACTTTTAAATTTCAATATCCACTTCTTCATTTATAGCATGTATACACAGACTTGAATTTTTATATATACCTTGTGTTTTCTAATCCTGCTAAATTCAAGTACAAGTTCTAGGGGCTCCTAGAGATTTCTTAGTATGTTCTCTGTAGATGATCATTTCATCTACATATAAAGATTTTGCTTCTGCCGTGCCAATCCTATCCTAGTTGTGTCATTTTTATTGCCAGACTATTTTGGTGGGGACTAGGTTTCATAGTTTAAAGGACAGATAAAGAGTAAGCATATCTGCCCTTGTTCCCCACCTTAAGGAGAAAGCATTGTATCTTCATTCATATAAGGCGTTCTCACTTGAAGCATGGAGTACATGTCTTTAATCTGTTGAGAAGGTTCTGTTCTACTTCTAGTCTCCTGATAGCTTTTACCATGAACAGCTGTAGAATTTAGTCCAATACTTTTTCTGCAACTACTGACAGGATCATATGGCTTTTTCCTTTCCTCTGTTAAAATGATGACTTTTGGGGGTGGATCTTCCAATGCTGAACCAACACTGCCATCCCTATAACAAAACCACTTTCTACATCCTGCCAGATCTGACTTCTAATAGTTTGTTTTGTTAACCAAATTTCTATCTATGTTCATACTTTTTTCTTCTATTGTCTTTATCCAGTTTTAGGATTAGCACAATGTTGATTTCCTAAAATGAGGGGAGAAGTGTTCCTTCTTTTTTCTGCTTTAATTGTTTGATATAATTGATCAGTTAAAATGTTTATGAGCCTGGTGTTGTCATATAGGTAGGTTTTCAAGCTAGGAATATACTTTCTGTAATAGGTGCTATTCAAATTTTATATTTCCTCCAGAGTTAGTTTCATTAGTCTTCCAAGTTACTTTTTAGAAGTTGTCAAATTTATTTCAAAAAAGATTTTTGTAATATGCTTTCTACATCCTTTTAAATTCTGTAAAATCTGTGGTAATGTCTCTTAGATCTTAATATTGTAATTTAAAAAAAGATATAACTGATATTGTGTAACAGGAAGAAAAGGTCTAAAAGAGCAGGGGAATTGGGAGGGGTAGGGAAGGGAAAAAAGGGAAAGGAAAAAATATGAGAAGAGGAAAAAAATGGAAACAAAGTCTTTGCAAATAGGGAAGGGTGGAGGGGGTGAAGGGAGGGCAAGGGAAGGGGAAAAAAAATAAGAACCAAGAGACTCATGTTATGGTACAAGATCCCAATGATGAATGTAACTATTTTATACCTAAAATGTACCAATAAAGTTAATGGGGCGGGGGGGGGGGGGAAGGACACAAGGGGCTTTTAAGTTAGTTTTAGCACTACTTTGCAGATTTAGACTGACTTCTAATGTTGTCCTCTAGAGGTAACAGTACCTAGCAAATGGAAACAAAAGTATACTGAAAATGATTTTTTTAAACTCAGAGTTGTTAATAGAAAATACTTTATTCTACTTGTCTTCCTCTGTCAAATCTGTTCTCCTACCCATCCGTCACATCTCTAATTCATCTGTATATCCATCAGATATTTACTAAGTTTAATGTAAATTTAGCAATGAACAGAAGACTGCCTGCCTTCAAGACATTCTAGTTTAATGACAATAGACAACAAATTTGGTACAATGTGATATGTACCCAAAAGTATAGGCACAGGATACTGTGGAAGAGCATATTAAAGACATCTTTTAAATCCATCTGTCTCTCTACTAATATTTACTTAAGTTCTCAAGTATAAGTAAGCCCTTGGAAGTAGGGAGAGGTATTTCAGACAGGGGGATTAGTTGAGTAAAGCCCAATTATAGAGCTTGATGAGAGGGGGAAAGGCTGAGGGTGAAGAGATCATCAGGGCCTCTTAAGTTATTTGTAAATTGTCATAGGCTTAAGGGGCAGCATTGAAGTGTTTCGAAAAAAAGAAATGCCATGGTCAAATTAGTGTTTCAGAAAGTTAATCTAGCATACGTTTACGTGACTAGTACGATGCTACTGTGATACCGTGTGTAAGCACGATAGTAGACTGAGAAACCAGGGAACATGTGGAACAGGAGAGCAGAAGTTCTTAAGAACATAGGGACAATAGCACCTGATGACTGTAGGTAAGAAGTGAAGGAAAGGGAAGACTCAAATGTGACCCCTAGGTTGCTAACTTGTGCGATAGGGAAGACAGTAATATCATTAAATGAGATGGGACTACTGAAGAGGAGTGCACAGTGTTGAGGGAGTTGAGAATTCTGTTTTAGATTCTGTTTTATTTTAAGGTTATTTGTCACCATATTCTTTCCAAGTCATTGGATGTCTTTCAGTGTTAAACATCGATCATGCAGATGCTTACTTGTGCTTAAGCCTTGTTATGATATTTCAAGAAAAGACACCTAGCAGTGTCACCTAATATCTTTAAATTATAGTACCTTACACTGTGATTTAACTTTTTGTTCCTTGTGTATTTTCTTTTCTTTGAATATCTTTGTTGAAAAGATACTCAGCAAGGAACTCATTAGATAGTAGTGGAAAAATTGTGAATGACAATTGACATTGTCTTATAAAACCTACAGTAAGACTAAAGAAACATTTTCAGTGTTTCCTGTGTTTAACTGAATGAAATCTGGCGACTGCCATTATGTAATGATGTAGAAAAAGGATCAGTGATGTGGCTATTTAACATAGAAACATTCTGTGTTTATAATACTACAATATTGTTTGTGTTCTTTTCTCCCGAAGCAATGACTGCTATGTCTCATTTTTTAATTTTCATCAAAAAGAAGGTATATTATCTTAAGTATTTTTCTCATCTCTTTAATGATGGTGATATGCTACATATTCTGAATTGGTGTTTCTAGGTCTAAAATTGATTCTATAGATTCTACTTTTATAGTGTTTTTTCTGTTACAGATATGGCCCACTTCAAATGAAAATATAGGAAAAATCAATTCTTTAAAAAAAATCTGTCTTCTTCTAATTTAAAAATTTCCTCTTAGTTACAAAAACAAATACTTAGTTTGCAAAAGATTTGTTACATAGATGTTTTTAATATTGTACTCTTATTATCAATCAATTATTTAGTTGCTTGTGAACAGAAAGATTGTGTACTACATTGTTGCTATTAATTTAAAAAATGCAATAGTAGCACAGTTCTTGGCACAGAAACATATTCTACAGCTTCTTCCATGTGTATTTCCAAGTTCAAAAATTTCAGGCAATTAACGGGCTCACCCATGTCTAGAAAGACATTAGTAAATGCCTTGTGGGAAACGGAATAGGAGCAGGTGTGCAGTAGAAAGTATGCATCTACTCAAATAGAGATCCTTTGTTTACACAGAAATTAAAAAGGTATAGGCCATATATTTAGATGATTAGTTCTGGATTGAGGAGGAGGGGAAGAAAAAGGAGAAAGGTGGTTTCTTTACTCTAAAGTAGGAATAAAGGAGATTTTAACTTGTTTACAAGGCGGACTGCTTCAGTATTCCTGTTGAGAGAAGGAATGTGCTTATTTCCCATTTCTATCGCCTTTGCATATTTGTACATCAGCTATTATTTTCGGGGAGCAGCTCTCAGACCTTTTGTTCACTTTGGTTCCCTTTCCCTATTGTTTTTTCTAAAATCCTGTCAGGAAACAGTATTGCATTGGCTTATAGTCTTACTTCCTTCACTGGTGTGAGTTTGAATTCATATCTTTCTGGGCCTCAGAAAAGTTATTGAGTCTAATTAGGCTTGTTTCTTTCCTTCCTTTAAATAAAGAATTTTTAGATGCGCTGTAAAAGTCTGTAAGCATTGATAAGTTTTCAAGTAAAAACAAGCAGAATTTTGTATTTTTAAGCCTCCAATTGGGAAAACTTGTCCTAAGCCATTTATTCATTGAGTAATATGTATTTATCAAAGATACTTTCATACTAGATGCTTTGGTAGGAAAAGTTATCCATTTGTTAGTGTTAGCATTAAAGTATTTTCTTAGTTTAGTAAATTATTGTATATGATACTATAGGAGGCTCATTTGATTTTGGCTACTCATAATGTAAGGTTACTTAGTTGGAATAAAAGCTATTTTTCTTTCTAAGAATATTTTCTTTAAGATCAGCTAACCAGTTCATTCAGGTGCTAACAATATGAAGAAAATATAAATTCAATAATGGACCAATTTGTTTATAATTTTCATAAGGTTACATATTCATGAAATCATTCAAAATTAGTTGTCGTAAGTTATTTAGGGAATGAGCCATGATGTTTTACAATGAAATGAATTTTAACCTAGGTTTTGTAAAAATTCCCAACCTTTATTTTCATTTCTGAGCCTTACCTTATCCAGTAAAGTGTATCTAAACATATTACTACTAGTATCTGATGCTTTAAGTCTTAAAAGGTAAAAGATAACACCAATAGGTAGAAATTATTTTTGTAGAGTCATAAATATTAGAACTACTTACATATGAAAAGAATATGAAGACATTTTAATGAACAGAGAAGAGGAAGGATCCATAAAATGATACAATGGAATAATTTGCCTTTTACCACCAATTTAAATTCAATGTGCTTGTATTAAATCATTATACATACTTCTAAAAAATTTGCAAATAGAGTGGCCAATACATTCCTGATCTAACATTTGGGAATCAAAGGCAAGCAGAGCAACTGGTAATTATTTGTTCTATATAGATTTGATCAAAATACTCAATACTAAGTGCATTAAAAGTTTTCCCTTTCCAAACTGGCATTTCTCTTCAATAACTGTTGGAAATAGAAGGCATATGTAGAATTATGGTCATGAAAAGGACTGAAAGAAAAGAATGTGTCTATGAACCAAAATATTCATCTTTACAGTGTGCAAAATACAATGGTCTATTATTGCCGAGGGGTGGTAGTCATCCCTGAGTGTGCTGTTTTGATTATTGCCAAATACAATGAATTGACCATCAGTTGTAAGTTTGTTTTGACCGTTGAAAAATTACTATTTATAATTACATTCAAATGTTTTCTCAGAATAAAATCTGTCATATAATATTTTTGTCCTTGAAACCTCGTCTTTTACCTGAACTTTACTTTGTCCCTTTATATTTCATGAAAAGGAAAATTAAAACTAATTTTATAAAATTTTTAACAAAACTTAAGTTTATCATTGGCTTCTATAATCTCTCACCTTGCATTTTAGCAATCACAGATTTTGAGTGTTGAAAATTTTTCTGAAGAAAGAAAATGCCTATTTAGAAATATTAGTAAAGAATAATTTCAGTTAGAATAATTTGAAATATTTTAGGGTTTTAAGAAAGAACAAAATAATTTCATCTTGCATTCTCATTGCTAGAGCAATAATTTTAATTTTCCTTTCAGCTTAACTATTTAATACTATTTTTAAGCATACTTTTAATGTACTGGTATCAGGTTCAAGCATAATAAATCCATTATGCAATAGAAATTATGCAATAGAAGTACCAATTTAATTTAAGGAATTACAGACCAATGTTATCGAAATATTGCACTTAAAGTGAAAATGTAACAGAGTAGACCTTGTTTTTCCTGTGTATGAGTGTATGCGATATTGTCCCCTGCATTCTCTTCTTTTTCTGCCATATTACCTAAAGTCAGTAAGCTTTTAGGAAAAAAAGAAATAAAAAATTTTTTGAATACATTTGATTTCAGCTTCTGTTATCTTTGGCCTTTTACATCTTCTGAAATGTCAAACATTCAAATTTTTGATAAATAGTTTAAGTGACATATTGGTGCTTTTTATGCATTATGAAGATTCTTTGGATATAATTAAAAATAGAGCACATGGATTGAATTATGTATTAAGTATAATGACATTTATCCAGAAAAATTATGGCTATAATGTTTTTGTCCGTCTATTAATGCTACCCCCCACCCCCTGATTCTCAGTGAAGAATATGTAATTAAGACAGAGTTGGTTAGGTTTAACTTCAGGACTATTAGTATTCTGAATCAGATAATTCTTCTCTTGGATGTTGTAGGATGTTTAGCAGCATTCTAAACTTCCACCCACTGATTTCCGTAGCATCTTCTCAGCTGCAAAAATTAAAATGTTCCAGACTTTGGTAAATGTCTTCTAGGGTTCAAAAATATCCCCAGTTGGAAACCACTAGGTTAAAGACTAGAGCAGGAAAAATCTTTATCATCCACATGAAACTATAACCTGAGATTTTTGGTGACCAGATTTTTAAAAATTTTCTATAAATGGTAGTATCGATATTGGACTATATCTGTAAACAATGTTAAATAAAAACATTATTTTTGTGGTAAAGTTCAGAAAATGAAATACTGGCTATGTTCAGAGGATCTGGTTCAATTGAATTTCTCATGTACTCACGATAGAAATGTAAAATTAACCACTTTGAAAAATTTGGAAATATTACAACTGAATAACCGTGCACCTTGTAAGACAAAAGTTCCATTTTCAGATAGTAAAGTACGCAGTACTCTTTTAAATACATTTTATGTAACTAATTGATTCTCATAGAATGATTTTCTCCATTTTGGGCCAAACTCTTTTATCCATAGCTATCCAATGGTTACAGATGACATTGTCATTTGATATGAAAAGTGGTACTTTTGTTAAGTAAGACACAAGTGAAGCAACAAAGATATATTCCAGATTTCAGTTATTCAGCAGTTATGTGAGTGCTTCCTTTGTCAGTTTTCAGTATAATTTTCCAATTCTGGAAGTATTTCTTTAATGTGTGGTGCATTGTTTAACAGTTACGGATAAGGTGAAAATTAATATTAACATTTGAAATTTAATATTAACATTTTCTCATCACTTTAAGTCTAGAGCAAGAACAAAGTGATTAATGATTTGTTGTGTTTGCTAGTTTCCACAGTGTAAATGCTCCCAACAAAGCTGATTTCAAGCTGCCACTGTGATGTCACTGAACGTGGAGTTGGAAAGAGATGCACAACATTTCACTATCATATACTCTCTCTACTACATAAATACGTAGATGCAAATAACTAAGAGCATAGATAGTAGGAAAATGTAGCAAAATAACTAAGAAGGGGTAAATATTAAGTTTATTTTAGGTATACTTATTTGTAAGATTATATAATTTAATTTTTAATAGTGGCTTTTGTAACTGCCCATTCAAAATTCCTGAATATCTAACAGTGATTCTCATGAACTTGTCTGAAATAGTTCCAGTATACCACTGTTGTTAACAAATTGGTGCACTATTCATAGCTAAAAACAAACTCTCAATACCCACCAGTAGTAGAATAGTAATCCTAATTATTGTTTTGCTATTATAATTGTTATTTATTATCCTGTGTCCAATTCTTAACTCTATTAAACCCTCTTGTGCTATGTTTAGATAATATCATATTTTACTGCCATGAATAGGAACAAATTTAGAACTACATGCAGTAACATGGATGAGCATCTTAAACTTACTGTGGAGTTAAAGGAGTCAATTCAAAGAGCACAGACTGCAAGATTTCATTTATATAAAGTTTAGAAATAGGCAACATTTTTCTCTGGTGTTAGAAATCAAGATAGAGGAGATTTTTGTTTTGTTTTCTACTCTGACTGCTGGCCGGTGGATGTGTTTGCTTTGTGAAAGTTATTAAGCTATATACTTAGTATTCGTGAAATCTTGTGTGTATATATAATACTGTAATAAAAAGTTCACTAGAAAAATAATGGCCGCTGTGTATAGAAAATCAGCCATTATATTTGAGGGAGAACAGCTAACTAAACCCATTTGAGATACAGCCAAAGGCTATTCTAAGTTATCACAAAGAGTTAGATTTTCTCTTTCATATGTATTTTGTGCTTCAATCAAAATAACTGCCAGACTCAGGCTGTGCATTTACTATGTTGCCTCTGCTCTTGCTTTTCCTTCTACTAGAAAGCCTTCTTTCTGATTTCTGCCTATAGGAACTTCTTAATATTCCTTTAATACATAAATTATTCTTTAAATTAGGTCTGATTCCAGTTTGAGTAGTTTTTGCCTACTCATGTACAATTTACTGTGTAAGAATTGACGATTAGTGTAATATGATCAGAAGTGTCCTCCTGGATTCAGAAGTATTACACAGTTGAGGGTGCTACATGTCTGATGATGGATAAATGGGATGTTGTTATTTGATGCATCCAGTATTACACCAAATACAACTTCTAGTTTCATATCATATGGGTTATTTCCAGTGTTCATGTAGTAACTGTCCGATACAAGTGCTCACAAAAGTGTTTTGTCATCATCTACATAATATCAAACATATTTAAAATCACCTTTGAAATAGGTTTGAATTCCTTGAAATAAAGACTGGGCAATTTGAAATCCCCTTTCCATGTGGGATCTTATAGGACACATTAGTATTTTTTATTAGTAACTGGTAGTTAACAGTGATTGTGGAGACAATAAAGCATGTCTTGAGCTTTCTGAATTTGAGACTGCTGGTCAACAAACTCCAAGATGAATTGGAATCTATATTGGACTGTGCCAAGAGGCATTTCCTTTCTGGTCATGTGAGCATCACAACCCTGTTGACTAAGGAAGCTCAGGTTGTGAATCCTTGTGTTTGGGACAGGGTGATGCTTCTTCCTTGAAGTACTTGCCAAGTGTCTCCCTCAGGGACTTCCTCCAAGTGATGATAGCTCCCTGTCTAGTTTAAGAGAATATGACATGTGGCTTAGAACTGCTGCCTGCCATTTTGAAGAGAATTAAAGGTCTGTTAATAGTATTTTGTACTTCCTTTGCCATGAAAAAGCCAGCAGTCCCACTTTACTAAAGCAACTTTTTTTATACACTCTATGCCACACTTGTTTCTACTAATCTCTCTTGCCTATGAAATTTTAGATTTTTACAGTATAAAGATTATAGGGAAACAGCCAGCTGTCATAGTCTTGAGGTCAGATACGACTACCATATATGAGACGCATTGTTTTGGCTTCATACTCCTTGCCAGATTGTTAAGCAGATGTTCTATGCTGTAATTCAGAAAACTGGGACCTCTTGAAACATTCCCTGAGAGTCACTTTTGACATCTCTGAATCATTGATTTAAAGGTAATTAGGGTTAATAAAAATGAAAATGTATTGATATGAAAAAATTATTTTACAGTGTTCAGGAGTTGTAGCATGAATAGAAATTTGATTATGGATATTTTATGGTAAAAATATTTTAATATAGGTCTGGATTATAATGAAGTACTTTTGCACTTTAGTTTTTAATGTATAAACTATTACAAAAAGTCCATTACTAAAAAAAAGGTCTTCCTTTTTATAGACTAGCCAGTTGACTAATTGAAGAACTTAAAAGCTTCCATGTTTATATAGAAAATATGTTTAAGAAAACTATGAGTATTATTTCTTTCCTAATATATACAAATACATATCTTGTTACTCTTTTTTGATATAGCCCATTACTATTTTTTATTGGTAGTACAAATTTTGATAATATAAATTTCCATAGTCTACATTTGGAACTTATATAAAATACTATTTAAAATCTTTAGGGGTTTTGTCCTTTGTGTTTATCTTTAATATATCAGTGGCACAAAAGATAAAAATTTAATTTAGGTTCTTAATTCTTACCATCTAAAAGTAGGAAAGACACTAATTAAAAAGTCTGTTATGATATGTTCAGTTAGAGCTCCTGTTTCATACTTGGATAATAAAGGATCCACAAATCTTGGGTTCATATCAATGT
Organism: Heterocephalus glaber; assembly: GCF_053883595.1. Lineage (NCBI taxonomy): Eukaryota > Metazoa > Chordata > Mammalia > Rodentia > Bathyergidae > Heterocephalus > Heterocephalus glaber. The sequence continues at coordinate 20,069,744 of NW_028258312.1, forward strand.
GTTTCACTTATTATATGCATTATGCTTTACAGAGAAGTGCTTTACACCAAAATGGTATAAAATCAAATATCTTGTTATTGGAAAATTCTTAGGCCACTGTATTTTAAGGAAGGTGAGAGCAAATAGTAGGAATGAACATCTAAATCTCATTTATAATTGCCTATAGATGAATTTGAATTTAAAGTTAATATGGGTCCATTGGACATTCAGTGTTCTCATAACAAACACTTCAGTCAAACTAATGAAGTCTCAGTGTGAAAATCGAACTCTAAAATTGCCTCCGTTCTTTCCCCTTAAACAATTCTTCCATTTTTCCCGTTTCATATTTTGGATGAATAGCATTACAATGAGAATGATGCAAAAGACCAATCTCAGCATTTCCTCCAGAGTTGTAGAAAATTAATCAAGAGTGTTAGTTTATAAAAGTTATCCTGCTTTCTAAACCTAGATATATACCTTTAACTCTCCATAACTTCCATTTAATGGTGGACTAAAAGTTTCATTCCAATAAGAAAAGGCAAAAGGATTAGTAATGTTGAGTTTAGAATTGAAACTGAAGCACAGCTTCTTTGTCTACAGAAAATTTGATTTGTGCATGCCCTCACTTGTTAATTGAGTTGTGAATATTAGCAATATTTTCTCTCCTTTCTACCTCTCCTTTTTATCTCCCCCTCTTCTTTGTTACATATATGTACTCAATAATTAGCAAGTCATAAATACTAGGGTACGAAATTTGTATTTTGTCAATTCTATAGTTCATATTTTGTTCATATTTTAACCCCTCAAATTGGATGCATCTATTCTTCACCAAAATTTTTTAGCAATTTAGAGAAAAAGATGACAGGGATATATATATATTAGTTTATAGTAATAAATAATAAGATTAGAGAATAAGTAGATGCAGTAGCCAAATAGGCTGTCTGATCCATCACCTAGAATTAAGCAGACTTACCTTCAGGACTTGTCATGTAAAGCTTTTGATACTAAATTGTGGAGAAAATAGCATGCTTTTTAGTAAAAGGCAAAAGATGTATAAGATCTGAAGAGAAAGCAGAGTATAAAAAACTGGTTTTTGTGGGCAGCTGGCTGCTGAGAAAGGAGGGAAAGGAAGAGGATACGCTGCGAACACATTTCACCATTCACAAAGGTCATCTGTACAGAAGGAGAAGCAGCAAAGCTAACCTTGTTTGTCAGCGTGGAGCCAATGTGAGTGGGGCTGCGTCACCACCTGCAGCATGGAAGTCCAGTTCTAGAATTCAGATCTCACTCCAGAACCAGATCCCTTCTCGTTTCTTCATTTTCTTAACTCTGAATCAAAATACCGATTCCCAGCTCTTCCTTAGCGCTGTATTCATTTCATAGCCTCTCCTTTTTTGTCACCAGGCTCTTTTCCCCTCATCTTTCCATTTTATGTACTTTGAGTAGCTGCTAGCAACTTTTAGTTGCTTTGTTTTTTGGAGAAGTAGATCCTCCTATGCAGACAGGAAGCAGTTATCCTCATTTTAGGAAGAACCTTTTCCTTGCAGTGAGCTAAATTGCAAAAACAGTTGAATTTCTTACATTATTTTCTTCCTCTCTCTTTGCTTATGTTGTCTTGCTCGGTTCTCCTGAGAGAAGTTTGACTGCATTTTGACCTCCCTGTCTTCTTCCCATCTCACCTCCATTTATGCAGCTTCTCAGCTTCTCCTACCTGGGCTGATAGAATTCCCTTGTACCAGAAGCTTGTTAGTACTTTTTTAAAAAGTCATTCAGATTACATGGCATTAAGTTCCTCATTTGACCACCTATCCTGCCATGGGATTGGCTTCTTTCTTAAATAATTAGCATTCAAGAAACCAACATTTGCATTTTAACACAGCTGCCATGCCCATCTGGAGTTAACCATCATTCTGTGGTGAACTTTGCGGAAGGTTTTGCTTCATGAAGCACTTAGATAAAAACAGGAGGATGAGAGCAAAACACTTGAATTCCTTTACAACAAAACTTAAAGACATATTTGCCAGTATATAAGGTGTATTAAAATTTACTTAAACTGGAAATTTAGAATCTGAGGCAGGAAAAGATCTTGCCTGTTCATGGTGTATGCAGGCAGAGCCTAATAAATGGAAGATGTCTTCAGTGTTTTGTATTTGCTATTTTTTCTATTATGATGTAAAACTTAGTATCATAAATCTATGTTTATTGAGAAAATTGTAGTTTTCACTGAGATAATCACAAAATGGATTCTGTAACAGAAAGGAGAAAATTAAAGATATCTATACTTAGTAAATCAGAAAAGCTGACCTTCATGGTGAAAGCCCTTTGTTACTGAAAAAGGATTAGGGCTCTTCCTCATATTTTACCTGGGCTTGGTACAAAATTGTCTTTCCTTTTAACTGTATCAGATACTTTTCTTCTTAGGGGGTAAGAGATATTTTGGCTTTTTTTCTAATGTTTGCTGTAGAATGTTTATCCATTCATTAACATGTTTATTGAGCAACCAGCTTCCCCGGGGGAGAAAGAGAAAGAAGATAAGCCACAAACAGCAGGTCACCAGTCCCAAGATCTCCAAGGCACTGTGCTGGATCATGGGGTCATGTCAGTGAATGGGCAAAAGCCCTGCTTTCATGAGTTTTCCATTCTGTTGGTATTATCATAAGAGTAGTGCTTTTAGTGCGATACTGTTTGATAGTTAAAAACTGGGCACTGTAAGTAGTCTTGATAATATTTTAATATATCATGGTATGGCAGGGTCATGTCAGACTCCATACTTGACTGCTCATGTAATGAAGGATGAGAAATTTCCAGTCCCCTTCAAAGATAGGCCTGAAACTGACATAGTATCACTTTTGTCATTCTCTGTAGTTCAAAGCCATCATGGATAAGCCCAAATTCCAGAAGAGGGTTTTGGACCCTACCTCTCAATTGGAGGAGTGTCAAACATCTTTATGATGCCTCAGCCACCACTTAGCTAGTTGCTCTCCTTTGGGTAAGGTTGATTTGTGTCCATCCCCCCACCGCCATGGGTTCATACGCTGGAAGGTTGATCCCTGGTGTGGTAGTGTTGGGTGAGGTGGAACCTTTTAAGAGGTGAGGTTTATTGGGTGATAATTAGCATAGGGCCCCACACTGAGCATGGATTAGTGCTATCTTCCAGAACTTCTAGCTCTCATAGGACCAGATTAGTTTTGCCAGAATGGGTTGTTATGGCATGAGGCGATTCCACATTGGTCCTTTCTGCAACCTCTCCCCTTTCTACTTCCTCACCACATTGTGTTGTAGCCAGTAGGGCTACAGAGACCAGAGATCCATACAGATAATACCACTTGCTTTTAATATTTTCAGCCTCCCAAACTGTAACCTAAACAAACCTCTTTTCTTTATAAAGAGCCCAGTTTTGTTTTGTTGTTAGTACCGGGGATTGAGTCCTTGCGCTTGCGCTGCAGGCGGTGAAACCACTGAGGTAAATCCCCAGTTGTTTTGTTTTTTTATAGCAACACAAAATAGGCTAAGACGTTAGGTGTAGGACACAGGGAAGTCACTTTAGCTGCCTGAACGCGGGAATTCTCAATGATCTGACCTAGTGTCATGGGAAATGTGAATGCATTTTGTAAGACACCAGTACTGGGCAAATGCTGGGATGTCTTTATTGTCTCCCCAAGCTTATGATTCATTCTAGTTCTGTTTACTACACTTTTTATTTGGATATTTTAAATAAAATTTCAAGTTTCTCATCTTACAGGGTCTTTGAGACAGTTTTTTTTTTTTTTTTGAGTACCTGGGATCGAACTCAGGTCCTTGCGCTTCCAGGGCAGGTGGCTGAACCACTGAGCTAAATCCCCGGCCCTTAATAGTCTTCTGACTGACTGCCTGCTTTAGCCTTTGACAGCCATCTGTCTGTTTTTTGTGGGTTTTTTGTTTTGTTTTTTTTGGTACCAGGGATTGAACTCAGGACCTTGCGCTTGCGAGTCAGGAGGCGGCACCACTGAGCTAAATCCCTGGCCCTTTGAGACAGGTTTTACAGTCATTCATGGTCTAGTATAATACTCTATGTATATGGCATATTAAGGAAGAAGTAGGAAATTACTGTATCACATGGGGTTTTCTTAAATCAAATGTCTTCTGTGATCTAATTGTGCCTTAGTTATCATTCTTATAGCCAATAGACACAAATAGGATAAAACATGATGATTTATAGCAGCTTAAGCTGACCAACCTATAGGGGAAATAAATGCCTAAGTAGTCTTTCTTTAAATGACTATACCTTTTGAAAAACTTGAAAAGTCTTTGTTATTTGTAATGTAAGATTGATGACATTCATCTAGTGGTAGTTACACATTCAGTAGAAACACTCTGGCATTTGACATTTGACAGCCTCCAACGCCTACATTAATTTTACAGAATAGCTGTGTGCAGGTGTTACATGTGATTTCGCTCACTGAGCTAAACTGGACTGTGAAAAGGCAGAGATCACCCCAAGAAGTCTGTCTGGCTGGATAGTTTCACAGTGTTGCATGCCCAGCCTGTTTTTTGAATTATATACCCCCTTTGCCTTCTTTTCCTCCGGTTCCTCAAGCTAAATATTATGGGAAGTCATGTAACAATTCAGACAACACTAGTGTTTCCTGGGTATACTCATATTTGTTTCCTGCTCACTACTTGGTTCTCCTATCTTTTGCTTTTCTTCCTGAGTATCTTCTGTCTCTCTGAAAGCATGTTTTGGTAACATATTGGCAGATAAGCCAAATGTTGGTTCATGAGATTCCCCCAGTTTGGATGGTAATATTCAAAACTTTTTCAGTTGGCACTCTCTCTGCCTGTCTCTCTCTCTCATATAAAGGGATCCAAATAACCTGTGTATCCCAGTTTTTATTAAGATGTACATTTTTCATGTACTTGGTTATACATTCGATAGCCAAAGGGTGGCAAGAATAAGTGACATGGAGTACTTAAGATGTGGGCATTCAATCCTGGATTTACTACTAAGTTTCTGTGTAAAATGTAAGCTCTTATCCTCTTTTTGCTTTCGCTTTCTCTTTCCCTTCCTCCATCCCTTCCTTGTATTTGATTTTTCTTTCCCTCCCCCAAGTGTTGGTTAGTATTTTCCTCTGACCTATGAAATCATGTTGAATTTTCATTGTGTAGCTTTAAGTAGGATAGTCTAGGTTCTGTGAAGTACTCTCCTCAGACCATCTATTCAGAGTGTTCTATCTAGTTTCCACACCTTCAAATAGCCACACTTATCCCTATAAGATTAAGTTTCCTAAGAAAACACAAATTGGTCCAAAATGCCCTCTCTCAAAAACTCCCCTTCCTTTTTTTGGCTTTTGTTTTGTTGAGACAAGGTCTCCCTGTGTAATTGATGCTGGCCTCAAATGCCTTCCTCCAGCCTCAGCTTCACAAGTGCTAGGATTACAGGCAAGCACTACACCTGGCTATTTCCTTATTTGTCCTCTCATCCACTCTTCCTTTTGGGGGGGGGGGGTTACCAGGGATCGAACTCAGGACCTTGCACTTGCCAGGCAGGCAGAGTGCCGCTGAGCTACATCCCCGGCCCCTCTCATCCACTCTGTTCTTTCTTCTTTTTACTAATGTGAGTGTGTGTGTGTGTGTGTGTGTGTGTATGAGCATCTGTATGTTTCTTTATGTAGATATACTGTACATAAAAGCTTCTATAACATTCATGTTTTATTTAAAGGATGTCACACCTGAATAGAGAAACCATGTTCTTTTTCTCTTTGGAAAATGCTAAAAAAAAACACACAAAAAAACAGAGGAAAAGCAACTAAAATTTCTGCAATTAAAAAAAATGAAAACTTTTACCTCATTCCTTTCCCATGCCAGAGATAATCTTGATAAATAACATTTGATAGACATCCTTCCAATTTTTTCCAAAGTTCTGTAAATGTTTGCATGTGGACATATATACATACATATTCATGTATAAACATATTTCTTGTCCACCAAACAATATTGTATATATTTTAACTTATAGTTAAATCAATGCTGCTAAACCTTGGGGTAATCATCTTTAAAGGAAAGATTTCAGTATACACCTCATAGACTTATTATAGGCTAAATTAGATACTCCATGTAGTGTAGATCACTTAAAGATACACCTTAGTGCAGTCAGCTCTCAGTCTTTATTACTGCTCTGTCTAACAGTGTGCCATGTACCTGTGATCCAGGAGTCACCCAGGCACAATCCCTCAAGGAAAGTATACTGTAATGGTGTACTTTGTTTTTCAGTAAAATAAGAGAATCCTGTGGATTTTTAAAGTTCTGATTGATCTGAAGTATTCCAGGTCACAAACATTTGTATTTCTTTCTTCTATAAAGTATCAATAAGGAGAAAAACAATAGCAATTGTATATTATCTGGAGATGTAGGTATAGGAGAAATAAGCTCATCATTATTAGTTTGAGAATATATTCAATTCAGGCCTTGTTCCTTTTGACTTTTTGAGGCGTTCAAGGCCAGCCTCAGTTACACAAGGAGACCTTGTCTCAAAAAAACAAAAGCAAAAAAAAAGAAAAAAAGAAAGAAAAGGAGCTGTCTTAGTTACTTTCTCATTGTTGGGACAAAATACCCAAGGCCCTCAAGTTAAGGGAGGAAAGGTTTATTTTGGCTCACAGTTTGTAGACATTTTAGTTCGTACTGGATTGGCTCCAAGGAAGGACAGCATGGGCGGGTGTGTGACAGAGGAGAACCAATTTATGGCAGGGCAGACAGGAAGCCAGAGCTGGTCTTCTTTCTGTCCCTTTAGAGTCCATCCAGGCTGCAAGCCTATTGGTCGGTGCCACCCACACCCAGGGTGGGGCCTCCTTTCACACTAAATCCATTCAGCTACACCCGGAACTATGATAAACCAATTAGGGGACTCATCTGGATATCACACGCCCTTAATCCATATTCACACACCCTAGATCCACCCACTTTCACAAAGCCCCATCTATGGGCACATGAGGCTTTGGGCGGACATCTAGATATAAGCCATAACAGGCTCTTTCTGAGGAAAGAAGTCAAACTAAACTCTTATGTGACTTTCCAAAGAGAAATTACATTTAAAAGAGGCAGGAGTCTTTACTTAACCTCCCGCTCTACTCCTTTACAAGAAAAGGAAAAGGATAGAGATGCGTTTATTTATGTTAGGGTTTGCATTCCAACACTTGGCAATACTTAATATGAATTGGAGTGCTCTGAGCAGGATCAACATAAAAACATTAACAAAGACTATGAATTATACTGATGTTCAAACTAAATTGAACTGACATCAGTGGAGCTATAAATGATCGCCAGTTTCCTCAGTGTTACTCTTCTCTACAGTTTTCACTATAAAAATTATTTTCCTTTGTAATTTCCTTAGCACGTTCTGTAATCAAATAAAATTTATGTTACCACTCCAAAGGACCAAAAGAAATCTTTACTCAGCCATTTTAGAAAAATATTCTAAAATAATGTCATTTAGAAATTAGCTTTTCTATAAATTTAACAGTAAATCAAATTAAATAAAATATTTTAGTGTCATTGCAGGTAAGAAAGGTATTAAGTAGGTAAGAAAGGTATTAAACAGATAATTACCAACTATGAAAGTTTTGAAATGTTGATATACATATCTAAAAATGCCTTAGATCTTTAGGTATCCCTTTGTCATTCCAACAATATGTGGTATTGAATTCTTAGTTGAAATAAACTAACATCTTAAACACAGTTGGTTGCTTCCTCAGACTTCCTTGTTTTTTTCCAAAAATGTGTTGACTTTGTAATACTTGGGGAATCTGAAAAATACAGTAGGGATGACTGATGCCACACATGGAGATTTAATTTGGGTTGTTAAACGTTTCTCAGGTGATTCAAATACGCAGCAATGTGGAAACAATTTCCCACAGCTCAGGTTGCACCCTGGGCTACACCAGAGTCTCTGAGGAAGGGAGGTGACCAGGTGATAATGAGGTGCAATCCAGGTCAAGAATTACTGTGTTACAAAATCATGAAAGAATCCAAAGAAGTTAAGAAAGAAAGAAAAACTTTAGTTCTTAGTTACTGCATGTAAGAAGCAAAAGAGAAGTCAAAGCATTTTAAATATGGAAGGAACCTATTTAGTCTAATGCCTCATTTTATACATGTAAAGGTGTTAATGACTTCATTAATTTCCCATGTTTGTTATGTGAACATGTTACTCTTTCCCCCCGTACTCCCTACTTTCTCCTTTCTGTAATTTTATTTATTTATTTATTAGGTTTGTTGTAGAGCAGGACACTGGTATTATCAGTGAAAAAGTTGGAAAAGTAGGTTTCTGCTGTGGGTAAATACTGATAAATGTAGCTGTTGAGTGGTTTGATTTTAGAAAATAGGTATCCCAGAAGCAGATTATCTGTACACATTTCAGGATGAGAAAGTGGTATTCAGGTGTGAAGTTGGGAAAAGATTTTACCAGAATCATTAACAGAAGGTACAAGTTAAAGCCATAAACATGGCTAAAGAGAGAATACACAGAAAGGACATCAGAGAGCTGACGGCTGAATCTTGAAAGGTATCCACATTTCTGAGATGGTGTAGGGAAGTAGGGCAGGGACAGAGATGGCAAAGTTTTAAAGTACCTCTACTTTATTATTTTGGTGAAAAGAAGAATACATTTGTTTCCTTCCAGGGATGGCATGGTACCCATAATAATCACTCATAGTTTTGGTGAATGAATGAATGAAATAAAATATGATAGTGTGGTACTTTTTAAATTTTCGTTGGTTTGGTTTTTTCTAGAAGAACAGAGTCCATGTGAAGTTCCAGAAAAAGTACTATACTGGCTTCTGGTACTTGTCTGGCCAGACAGATAAAGTTGTCTGGGTTCCAGTTTCTCCTCTGTCTCTTGACAGCTGTGTGAATTTTGGTAAATAACTGCATCTTCTTGAGTCTGCCTTCTCATTTTTAACTGGGGATAATGCCCTTTCACAGGGTTATTCGAGACGATATATGCCAAGCCATAGTTCCTCACTGCAGCAATCTCATGCCGTATTATTACTATCAGTAGGGGTTAAAATTTGGAGTTTGGGGCCGGGGATTTAGCTCAGTGGTTTCGCCGCCTGCTGCACAGGCGCAAGGACCCGAGTTCGATCCCCGGTACCAAAAAAAAAAAAAAAAAAAAATTTGGAGTTGAACAAACTTAACTTCAGCTGCTGCCCCTAGCTTGCTTGCCCCCACAGCAGATTAACTCTTCTGCAGTGTATCAGGAAATGGAGATAACACGAATACATTTGTTGTAATTTTGTTGTGATTTATAAGGATTAAATGAGATAATATAACAAAGGGTACATTTGTAAGTCTTAATTCTCTACTTTCATTTGTGGTGCAAATGGAAAATCCAGATGTTTATAGCTTTACTTACCGGTTACCATACTTTCCTTTTTGTGCTTTCCTTTGTAAATTTTCATTTGCTCCTACTTCCTTATTATTGCCCATATATGTGTGTGTGTGTGTGTGTGTGTGTGTGTTTCTATCTTATAAAACCTTTGCATGACTATTTGGAGTAGTGAAAACATTTAATTAATGTTTTTTTAGGATCCGATCAGAGATGCAAACATCTATGAGAAACATCCATTGTATAGAGTGTTTCCACTAGCTTAGTGTTGTTAATGAAGATCAGTAAAGTACAGTTAGGGAGTTCTGGGGGCTAATAATTAATGAGCCATGTGATGCACAGAATTTAAGAAACCAAAATAGGGACTCTTTGAGTTATAAATTAATGGCACAAAATAAAACTTTAAATTCTAATCTAATATGTTTTCTTATTTTTGCTTCACACTACATTTGAAGTAAGTTCTAGCCTTCTTAAGGCATAAACACCATTGGTTGAAAATATTATTTAAATTGTCTTGTTAAACTTGGTAAAGGATAGATAATATATAATATTATTCAGTTTTAATACATTGTAAATATAGAATTCATACTTTCTTTAAATTTAAATGTATGCTTGATGATAGCTTTGCTTTTTATTTGGCATTTAACTAAATGCTAAAATGCACTTAAATAGTAATTCTTAGTTTCTGTTTCTCACTTAGTTATTGCCCTGATAAAATTCTTCTGGTTGACAGTTTGCATCTGCCTGTTTCTCACACTCATATACCATCAGTTTTTCTCACTATTCACAGTAATGGAGGGAAAGTGTACCCATATAATAGTATTTAATGCTCTTACTTGCAAGAATGAATTATTTGCAGTGATATGTGGTGATACCTATAATGAAGAGTGAAGCACAGTGTCTTATCTGCAAAATAGAAATAATGCCTGTGTAAGGCAGTTTTCTGTCACTGTGACAAAGTATCTGGTAAAAATCAACTGAAAGGAACTCATAGCTTCCTCGGTTTCAGTCCACGGTCACTTGACTGCTGTGGCCCTGTGGTGAGTCAAAGGATCAAGGGGGAGCACATCACACCTCCTGGTGGTCAGGAAGTGGGGGGAGGTGGGCAAAATATAGACTTCAAGGCCATGTACCCAAGGGCCTGGCTCCTCCAGCTAATCCCTACCTCCTATGTTTCCACTACCACCCTATAGCCCATTGAATTAGGAGTCTTATCATAATAATATCCTAATCGAAACACCTTTCAGAGGCTCCATCTCTGAAGACCACTGCCTTGGGGGCCAAACCTTCAGCATATCAGCTTTTGGGGGACATTTCAGATAGAAATCATAACAATGCTTATCGTACTTTAGTATACACTGTGAAATGTATAGCACCACGCACAATATTCTGTTGGATATCTTGAGAATGCTGCTCAAGAGATGTTTATTGCAAACAAAACTCAAATGAAAATGTAATGCAGCCTTGGTAAAGCTCTTTTTCATCACACTGGTTTCCTTACTCTCCCTTCTAGAATATTTCCACATGGAATCCTATTATGATCCTGCTGTACAGCATCAAATGTCTTTCTCCCACATCACCTCCATTCTCTTTTAAAGTTCATACTTGGCAAACCTAATATACTGGCAGAAGGGGTAGAAAGTTAATAAAATCATAAAGCTAGCTTATTCTTGAAGACCATATTCATTGTCTACATTGGGTGTTCTCACATTTTTTCCCATAGATTTTGTGTAAAAAATCATTACATTATCTTTTTTGGTTTTGGTTTTGGTTTTGTTTATTTTGAGACAGGGTCTCGCTGTGTAGTTCCAGTTGGCCTTATACTGTGTAGCCCAGGCTGACCTTGAGCTCATGGAATCCTCCTGCCTCAGCCTCCCGAGTGCTGGGACTACAGGTGTGCACCAACTCATCCTACTTACATTATCCTTTTTTCATTTCTTGATGATTCTCATGAATCCTTGATAACTTTGAAGTTTTTTGGTCCTGTGTTTGGGACCCAGTAGACCATACCTTTGTAATTACCTCATTGAACCAAGACTTTGATGATGAAAAAATTATATGATAAAGTAAAAGTCTTTTTTCAGTGTAGAGTAAAATCTTGATTGTCTGACATGTTCAGGTGTCCCACACTGCGTTATATCCAGAAGTAAATGAAAGCAAGGATATAAAATATGTGTTTATGCCTGTAGTTAGAAAAATGCAACTTGCTTTTGATGTCCTTTACCAGGAATATTTGTAAATCCACCAGATGGCAGTATTACCTCATAAAGGTAAACCAGCCAATGGAGTGAGTACATGATGGCTTGGTTTTCCAATTGAAATAAAAGAAGCTTTTGACTGCAACTGAAAAACTCAGTCTTTTTGGAAGACAAGAGAACATCTGAGGAGAAAGTTACTTAATCAGTAAATAATTTAACAAAAACAGCAACCATGTCATATGATGGAGAATCTTTCTACTTTTTTCTCTATTTTCTACATTTATGAGAAAGACATAAACATCAAGAAAACAAATTTTATAAGATTCTCTTGGTCTCTACCATATTCGGTCTAGTATTTCTTACCATTCACATTTATAGCATAAAATAATGGACTAGTTACTCAATATTCAGCAATTTTGAGTCTGATTATCAAAGCAACATGAATATATATCATTTATTGAGGGAGGTAACCCATTTTAGAAAGATTGTCTTGAGATAAAATGAAAGTTTGGATTTTAAAGGTTAACCGTCAACCCCCTGTTATTCAGAGTACCAACTGTTCTGTTGTATCATTGAATTTCTATGTACATATAATTTAGGTAAAGATTATAAAATTCATTTATGACCTGGGATATAAATTTAATATTCCAGAGATAGAGTTGTACTTCATTATTCCTCTTTTCCATATTTCTTATAAGATACTATGTCTTAATCTAATTGTTTGACAATTGAAGTACTTTACTTAGGCCATTCAAATTATGTTCAAATAAATTATTTCAAATTCAGTGTTTGGTGATCTCCTTATTTAATGAAGCAGTCAAAAAAGCAATTTATTTTGAATGATGTAATTTTCGATGCTGTATTTTGTAGTATAACTGCATACATTTAAGAGACATGAATTTTCTTAGACACACAAGTTTAATGCATGGTTTCTGTTACACGAGAAACCTAAAATATAAATAAAGAACACAATAAAAAATAGATAATAGGAAATAGGAAAATAGATCTTTTGCAAAAGGGGAGGGTACCAAGAAATGAAGGAATGGGGGAGGGAAGATGGGAATGTAAAAGGAATTAACATGTACGCGTACCAACTCCTCTTCAGGATTGGAATCACTATGTAGTTACTGCAACATGGACTAATAAAAAAAATAAAAGTGGAAAAAGAAAAAGAAATGAATTCTTACTGGTGTTTTCAACATTGTTAAATTCTATAAGCATATATATTGCACCATAGACTACTATGATTTAAGGATAAATTTAATCTTACTTTCCAGTCCTATTAACTATCACCACCATATATAACATATCATAGTACTTCATAGCTCTATATTAGCCATGGCAACAGATTTTAAAGTGTTTTAACAATTTAAAACTACAGATTCTGAACCTGTACCTTTTTGTGGGGGGGGGGGGGGGTCCCAGGCATTGAACTCGGGACCTTGTGCAGCAGGTGGAAGAACCACTGAGCTAAATCCCTGGCCCTTAGTTGTACCCTTTAAGACAGATAAGATGTCACATATTTATCATATTTTAGGGTATCTACTTTGAGTGCCTTGCGCACTATCCTGAGTAGAAAGAGTCGTCTGAATTAGTGAGATTGTCATCCTAATAATGGACATTGGAAGGGTGGATATTCTTGTTTAGAAAAAGGAATATGTTGTTGTTTTATACAGACCATCTTGAAAATGTGGGTTGGTGTTTATTGCACACTCTGAAATCAAATTATTTCTAGTGTATTATTAACTAAACTCATTTTGCCTTAAGTTGTTGAAGTTAAAATCATTCAATGCTACAATAATCACTAATAATTTTAAGAAACATTGCTCTTTTACATGTAGCTTTAGTATATAATTTTTAGAAATAATAGTGAACTGGCTGTCAGAAATTTTAGTTTTTGTGTAGGCATAAAAGCAAATATTAAGAAACTCATATGAATTAACCACAAGAACATGGAATAATTAGAAAAGTTGTATTGTCAGGGAATTTTATTATGCCAGCCAGCTGTAACTCAAATGAGTCTGATTTTTTGGGAGACAGTTCTGAACCTGGGACAGACTAAGTCTCAAACAATCCAGGCTGTCTTTTACTTGTTTCGAAGGAAATAGGCAGTAGGCCAGCAAACTGACTAAGAGTCAGTTTTTCATTTGGCTCAGGCTCTAGGCTATTCTCTCATCCAGGTGCTGTCATTATTGGCTCTAGTATCCAAGGAGGACAAAGTAATGAAGGGAAGTGACAAGGTCACGCAGGTAGAAAAGAGGAAGCTTGCAAGAATACAGAAGTAGGAGGTTGTATTAGTCTTGGCTGAACATGACCCCTGGTGCCTGTCCTTGATGCTGGTAGTTCTCTGACGACAGTTCACAGCACTGGGAAACTAGGAGCATCATAGCTGACTGAGAAACCTGTTGATTAGTTTAAATGCACGAGGATTCTGTTCAGCCCATTTGCCTGTAGGAACTCTACAAATGGAACATTTTTAGGAAGATTTAGCTGAAGAGAATCAGAGCAGCTTGCCACATCTGCTCTCACTAACCTTAGAATTAGGGCAAGGAATTAGCACCAGAAAGAAGGGCAGAGAAAGAAAATGTAGGGAAGATAAAAAAAAATGTTATTGGAAAAAATAACCCAAAAGCAAACTCCAAAGGAGAAAAAAATTACCTTTGAAAAAACTTGTAGTTAGTTATGACAGTCTGGATATGTATTCAAAGCTAATATGTTTATAAAATTTTTCGTTTTTAGGAACTATCTCACTGTACATGAAAAAGTAATGCACAAAAGACCTTAGAAGTGTGACAGATTACCTCTGGAAAACACAACTAATTCTAAGACATTATGCTGTATTACATAATAATTATGTACTTGCTTTATCTTTATAAAGTACTCAAAAGCATACTGTGAAATTTTAAATTAACTTTTTAGAAAATGTCATTTGATTAATAAGATGCATTTCATTGTTCTTTGAAAATATTTTATTTAGGACTTTTAATATTTTTGCTTGTCAGAGGAATGTGACTCTTGAAAACAAAATAAAATTTCCTTAATTTTTACATGTACTTTCATGCTGTCAGGCTATAAGCATGGTATGTTTGCAGGGTTCTTGTATTTGCTTTGCAGAACTTATTTAGGTGAAGGGATACAAAGTAGCTATATAGATCATGTGAAATACACATTTAATACCTTTCTAAAAGCATAACTCTCTTTTCAAAATTCAAATTTCGTGAATTTTATAATCCTGAAATACAAAAGTATGAACAATACTAATTGCTTTTTGCTTTGGTTTAGTGCCTTATTCTGCACATTTGGGGAACAAGTATATTATGATAAAATATCAAAATTGATGAGTTTACTGCAGAGTGTAAAGAATCAGAGTAAATTAGAATTCTGCTCACTAAGTGCCTCAGAGCTTTATTCCACCTGACTCATCAAATGAAAAATTCATCAATTAATCCTCTGACAATAACAATACATACCCAAAAATCAATCTGAAATTGATTTTTTAGTCCGAATATGAAAGCCAAGTCCTGACTTATACATAATGTGAAATTTCTCCTCATTTTGACTTTATTATTGAGTGTAACATCTGAAGTGTTCATATAATTATTTGTTCTGAGTCAACTACAAAAGTGTGATTATTTGAGAAAGGGTAAATGTCCAATGGAGATGTTCTCAAGCACAACCTGAGTGAGCTGATAAAGTTGTCAGATGTGTGCAGGAATACAGCTGATAGAATCCCTGAAAGGCAGCCAATAGAGAGCCAGTGATCGCTAAGCCCTGGTGGGAGACCACCCAAGACAGTTAACAGTGAGCTGAGTGCTGAGGAAGATCAAAGAAAGAGGAGAGTAACAGACAATAACTCCCATCTCAGATGTGGATTAAAACAGAACATTGTTAGGGATTTGATTTCTATGGAATGCATTGGTGTGTGTGTGTGTGTGTGTGTGTGTGTGTGTGTGTGTGTGTGTATGTGTCTAACTCAGTAAACTTAGATGAATCTTTTCCTATTTTGGCTCATCTACCTTCTAGATAAAAATATTTCAGAATGCATTAACCATTTACGTGATGTTTTGGTTTAATTCAGTAGTTCTGTATAGTTCTTCACAGATTTCCAAAGAAGCTTTCTTTCAAGCTCTTTTCTACTTGTTAAGTTTCTTTCTTTAATGAGGTCGATGCTATAAGAACATATACAAGAATATCACAAGAGAATAAACTGGTCCAAATAGCAGTGGTTTGTGTTCTGCTTTATTTATCTTTTATTAATCTTAGCAAATGTATTCAGATAAATAACTACAAAGGGGAAAAATTGGAAGGGTCTAATTTAAATTGACAGTATATTCTGAATCTTTTTTTTTTTTTAACCTTTAAATCAGGTAGTTCTCAAATTTATGTTATGGCTGCTCAGTTCTGGACTTCTATCATGCAGATACTACTTTGAATTTTATCAGCCTGCATTAGAAAGTTCTTTGTGTTTTTACTGTCACCTTAATACTGTTCTAAATGCTCTAAGTCAGCACAATATAACGAAAAGAAATGTACTTTTCCAGTATACAGTGATGTTAAACAGCAGTGAGAAGATGCAGGGAAATGTGAAGCTAGAGAACTCTGTCAGTATTACTTATCTCACATGTAGTAAATTTCTATGACTCTTTTGAATGTGAATTCTTGTAGGATGAACATTAAACTGTTTTTATGTTTTATAGTTGTTCCAAAAAAAGCTGAATATATATGACTCTGAACCTATTAGAATTTTTTCACCTGTCACAATAGCAGTAAGAAAATTGCAATAGAAATGTCTTCTTGAGTGCATAACATATGAAATAATGTGTTTTTTCCCTGTAGTTTAAAATGTTAACTATATTTTAGATCCCATCCCTTGTATATGGCTTGACAATTATGATTGCTTGATTAAAGGAAGAGCTTTTGTGCTAGTTACATGTCACAATACCAAACACATGACATCCGGATAGAGTTTAGAATGTTCTGTTTCTGATCAGGTCAAATTGTCTGGTGAAAAACCAAAGTAGGATAATGTGTATTGCTAAGATCTCTTGCTATTAAAATACATGTGGCTTTTTAGTTTTGTGTCCTGCTCCATCTCTTTTAAACAGTCTAGAAAATGTATTATTAATTAATGCACCCAATACAATACTCTTACCATATGAAAGCACTTTAACTAGGCTAGAAGTTATTTGTCTGAACATTTGAAGAATCATACTGCAGAAGGACATTTTTAAATTTTCAAGAAACACTGATACATGCTTTTTTCAGTATTTCAGTCTTTTGAATCAGATACATTTTTTAAGTTCATCTGTAAAGAATTATATTTCTGCTCCATATGTGTTCTATAAAATTGTGGTTTTTCATTATGGTTTATTTGGATAAATGTATAACATAAATGAAATCAATGATATATATTGCTCATTAGAGAATATATACAGTTGTATGAGCTATCAGTGAAGCTACAAATGTTTGAATATATTTAAGAGCAAAGAAGTCAGATTTTCTTACAATTTATATAGTTAATACTTGTTCTCTTTATGCAATTTTTTTCATCACATTAGATTTGAATAGTTAAGAATTAGTCATTTTGTTAATCATAGGTAATTATCTTCCTTTGGAAAATTTTTAAATGGCTTTTTTAAGACTTAAAATAGTTCCATACATAATTATATACTATCTAGTAAAAAAGAATTACCTTGATTTTGTTCGTGGTTCTATAATTTAGGCAGGGGTGCTCTCTTATAGTTTTACACTTTTTCCACAGGAAAAAGTAAAAATATTAGTAGAAAAGGGAAACTTTAAATATCTTTCAGTGGATAATTTTATAACTTTGAAAATAGTAAAAAGAATAAAAAATTGTATTATATCTCTTACAGTTTTTACTTACCTCTTACCTATTCCATTTTAAAATGTTAGACTATTATTTATGGGCAGCAGGGGGCAGAGATGGTCATGGGGAAGTAAAAAGCGTTGTTTGGAAGTTGAGCATGGGACGAACCTCATGTTAGGGGCCGTTATTTCAGTAGTTTCCAAATATAACATTTGTGCAGAGCATCAGTAATTTGTGATTTTTTATTTTCAAGATTAGGCATTTTTACCTTTGTTAATTCTGGTTCCTTCATAATATGAAAACAATTGTAGAGTCACTCATATATCTTAATCTAATTTATTTAATGCAGCTATTACTTAAAAGTTAACTTTTTATACATTCACTTTAACTATTGTTATTTTTATACATTCACTTTAACTATTAATATCACAAACTGATATTTTCGCCACATTAGCAAAGAGAAACTTACTGGCATGACCAGTAAATATTTTTTATGGTGCATTACTTTTTTCAAAATATCATGAAGTAATGATTTCTCAAAACATTCAATTATTTTGTTATATAATTAAAATTATATTTGCAAATTTGGAGAAATACTTCTTACTGAATTTTTTCCAATAGAGCAACTATCTTTTATTAAGACCTATCAGAAAGCTTTTGTCATTTTGTCAGGAAAAAAATTTAAATCCTTAAATTTGAAATTTAAGATATGTTTTGTTCATTGTAGCAGAGTTCTTAGAAGATAAATTTCCAACATTTTCAGTCTTCAATTTTTATATGGTAGCTTTTACATTTTTTAAAAAATGGAGTAAAATTGACTTTTTAGAGAGGCAAGTCTATAAAGCCTGGAGAGGATTCATTTAACCGAGATAGCACCTCACATTGATTAGAATTGTTCTACTTATTCTTTAATAATCTCTCTACCTAAAATTGAGAAATCTTAAGTAGTATGTGCTCATATTAGTAATGGTCATCATCAAATTACTTGTGAAAAACTATCATTAAATTCTAAGATGATAAAAAATAATTCTAAGGAAAAAGTATAGTATATATAAGTTAGTACTGTTCAGTGCTTTCATACAGTACCTCAAAGCAGGATACTTACAAAGTGGTTTGATTTACTTACATTGTCAGTAAAGTGCATACTTTTGTATTATGACTTCATTGTATCAACTAATATTGTTATCAAATAAAAAGTTTGATTTTCTTGAAATGAGATTTATTTCACAATGTTAATACCGATATTTTGCGTATGATTTATAATTTAAAATAATATTTGAGGTCATTTACCAGTATTTTATTATAACTTAATATATCTTATCTGGACAATGTCTGTGAAATATAATAATTGAACTTTGTCTGGATAATAGCCTAATCCCCTATGTTCTTACACAGTATTAAGGTTTTGTTTAATTTATATTCATCAGAATGTTTATTAAGTACTTTCTACATTTAATTTTGGAATCTATATATGTAGTTTTAAAATTGGGTTTATGTAAATATTGTAATGAATTTTAACTCTTCTGTTGATTAGATGATGGCCAAACAGAATTCCTGGAATATTAATATGATAAATCAACTTCTCAATTTTTTATTTTAAAAATTATTTTCAATTTTACTAGGTCTTTCAGTAGTTTATCTTGCTACAGAAGTGTTTAAAATGACTATTGTGAATGGAAATCCAACATTAAATTACAACATGCATTTGAAGTTAACGATGATAAATATCTTTTCTAAGTATTTAAGTTAGAAGAAATAATCATTAAAAGAAAATGTAAACTACTTCCCCCTATACAATCAGCAGATTGTAATGTTACTTGGAAAAATGTATAAGAGAAATTTTTTTTAGAAACAATTTAACACAATTTTGAGTTTCCTGGTGACAAGCCATGCTCAAGCCATAAATAATATTCTGATGTAAATAAGTTTTTTTTATCTAGGGAATATTAAGTGATTCACTATATGGTTTTAAAATTATAGGTGTCTGAATTCCATGTTTGTAAACCAAACCCTCCAAATCTCATTGTTGTAGTATAGATGATATAGTCTCAGAAAAGTGTAATACAATATTTTAGGCATAATGCTGCTACAATTGAAAGAGTTGGAGAATTATATTTGAGAGATGTTGCTCTGAATATAAACGTCACCATCTGAAAATAATTCTTGAGCATAAACAATTGAAATGATGTAAATTCCTCTTTTATCCCAAAGCTTTTTTAAAGTGTGCAGATTTCTTGAATTTTATTTCTGTAACTCATAAGATATTACATTTACAGAATAATAATTAATCCTATACTGGAGTGGCTGTCATTAGAAGTGCTTTCCCAGCAGGGGATCATACAGAGGACCCCTACTTTATTTCTCTGACTCTGGCTGACTCCCACAGCCATTGGCGGGGCCAGTTTAAGCAGCAGATTTTTTTGCCTTTACCGTCCACAGTAGCTCCTTGAGCCATAGTTTGAATTTGGGATTGCCCTCAAATGTGCGTGCACCCACGTTTACTCGCACACTTACATGTGTCTGTACATCATATATAGAGTGAGAAAATGAGTAGCTAAAATCTTTTCAAATAAAACATTGGTTTGGGTAATAATTTTCAAGGGCAGGGAGGGAAGATGCAAGTAGAGCATTTCATAAGATTCCTTGTTGCTCACTGATGATCCATTTTTTTTCTTGAAAATTCTACTGATTCCTGTCTTATTAAGATCATCTGTTTCACCAATTTGTAAACTGACCAGAGTATTCTTGGGATTATCAGAAAGTAGGGTAGCAGGTTATCTTTTCAGTTATTACATGTCTAATGAAAGTATTAATTCAGTGAATGTGTAAATAATTTAAAGGCACTTACATTTTAACTTGAAATTACCATATACGAAAACAATTTTTCCAAAATTTGTATGACTTAACCTTTTTACTAGGCCAGGATAAAACTATGGCACTAAGACATTTGACAAGATATTTCCTACATTTTCCCCTTTTTTTTTTTGAGACAGAGTTTGCAGTACTTGTCATAACCATATTACGTACATGTGGAAATTGAGGCTGAGCATGTTTTAGGGTATTTGCCCAAGATGTCATACATAGTAAATAAAAGACAAAGGTGGAAGTAGAAACCAGATCTTCTGAATCCAAATTCAGTTCATGCCCTTCCCATTACCTCTAGCTTCTAGACTTTATGTTGGTACTGGTGTTTTATTGATTCAAAAATAGGAAAAGAGATATTATGTACAGGTGCAAATTTCCTGTGATGAATGTGATCATTATGTATATCTAAAATATACCAATAAAATTAATTTTTAAAAAAGGGAAAGAGAAAGAGATATGTAAAATTTGTGTAGAAAGGCAAGTGGAATAATTTATATTGGTTAATATTTTATAGTCTATGCTTTGTTGACTTGAGTGACAAATATGTATGTCTTTTAAAAGACTAAATATGAAAAGTCTTGTCATCTCATTTTTGTGTTTGTCTGATTATCTTTATAGTAAACATTTTAGTTTGGTCTTTTACCAGTTTCTTTTAGCATAAACAATATAATAATGAAATATGGTATCACAAAAAGCCTTATTAAAGCAGGTACTAAAGTAATACTAAAGAGTATAGCATTTGGCAAAATTGTAACACTTTAAATTTTTTTTATTCTGGAATAAATCAGAAAACCAAAAGAATGTCATTGAAATAATGAATTTGTGATTTGTGTGCATGTGTGTGTGTGTGTGTGTGTGTGTGTGTAGCATACCTGAAAAAGCTTTTACTTCCATTTTTGAGACAATAGCCAGGAATGCTATTGAAATCTAAAGGAGTGAATTGAATTTGTTTAAACAGGATAACTTTAAAAAGTATTGACATTAATTTTTAAGCACTACTAGTCCAAAAAATTGAAATTTTAAATATAATTTAATACTCAAGTTTAAGATTTCAGTTTTGGTATTTCTATATGATAGATATTTTATTAAAATGATATTTCAAAATCATTATTCTTTCTGTTTTTAACATTATTATACTTTTCCAATTGCTGTTCACTAGAAACTATCTTTTATAAACATTTGCCTATTTGTCTCTATAAAACTACATTACCATGTTAGTATGAATGAAAGCTGGGTGTCACAACAACTTTTTTGTTTATCTGTGTAATGGTTACTTTTGTCAATTCTTAAGTCATTTTTATGGATGTCTTCTAATTCTTATCTAATTTATCTACATCTGTTTTAAATTATAGAGTCATTGGTATGCATATTTATAGTGCTACAAGGTTGTGGAGTAGTGTCTTTCTGCTGTATTCTTTTTTTTCTTTTTCTTTTTCTTTATGGTTTTTAAAAAATTCAATATTTATTAGTAATTTTTAAAATGCAGAGTTTTGCAAGCTATAAAGAGATACCACTTTTAACAAAATTTTCAGCAAGAAGGATACTAAAAGGTGTTTACATCAAAAATTCAGAAGTAAGATGGAGATGCATACTATTATAAGTACTATTTAACATTTTTCTGGAAGTTCTGGTCAACAAAATAAAATAAGAAAAAGAAATAATAGGTTGAAACACTGAAAAGAAAGAAAAAAATTTCTTAGATTATATGAATGTCAATATAACTAAACCAAGTGAATTAAGTGATAAATAATAACAGCATTCACCAAGATACTAGATATAAAGTGGATATGTTGAATATATAAACAAAAAAGTTTTCTTTAACCTCAGGTATCAGAGGGCGATCAATCCTCTGACTGCCTAGAAGAGGGGACTTCGAGGGCTAAAGAAAAAAGACAGTAGAGAATTGTGTAATTTCCAAGTATATGGAGGACTGGGAGGTCAGTGCCTCAGAGTGGGCAAAGGACCTTTCTGCTGTATTCTTTATGTCTTCTTACTCCAAAATAGATATTGATTTAAGGGGTTCAACCAGTGCTTGTCTTACATGGAATTAGAACAGGGACCACAGGTAGGACAGATTTAACTCTAGCCATGTTCCTTACATGGCTTGATAGGAAAAACTCCAAAATATTACACAGAACTTTAAACCTTCCGCAACATAAAGCATCATCTGAGGAGGAAATACCGCTTTTAACGTTTTTCTAGGAATAAAGAAGAGACTTCTTCTTAATTGAATCAAGTTTCCTTAAGGCATATTGGGTGTAGTCAGCCAGTGTTTATTGAAACATAAAGTTCGTTTCCCATTAGACAATGGTTACTTATCTAGAGCCTGGTGCAATGGCCCCATCATCTACACCAGCCAAGGTACCATTGTACGTGACAGCTACATGAATGTGACGCTTAGCACCTGCTCTTCCCTTTAGGCTACTCAGTAGTGTGGTAGTAGTCTACCTGTCACCTACATGCTTTTCCTTTCCTGCCTACAAATACTTCATTCTCTGCTTATGAGCTACTTGTTTTAAAAATTTGTTTTTGCTTGTACCTCTCCAACCTTCTGATCATTTGTTCTAGAAGGACTCACTAAAAAGCTAGCCAGGAGAAAATAAAAACTGATAAAACTAGGGGTTATGTTTTCTTCATTTTTGCTTTCATTTTTTTAACCAGAAGTCACTGAACTAACCATATCAAATGTTGTATTTACTTATGCACGAAGTCACTGCTTTTAAAATCTGCTCTGATTTAGGACTGTGTACATTCTCAATTTAATAGTTGATGGTCATTTTGTTCATTTGTATATTATGTCCCTTTGAATCATTTATACCACATACTGTGTTTAGCTCTCATTCATCCACAAAACTATCAGCAGAAAACCAGTATCTGAAATGTTACCATCGACCATATTTACTCAAAAATGGCATAGCAGAAAAATTAAGTAGGTTTAGCATGTTCTGCTGTTGAGAATACATGCTGTTTTCTTTCAGATGTAAGTTATGTTTTATGTGTTTATACTTTAGCTCTTACAAACTTTTAATTACTTTAAATACTTATAACACTTCCACTTTATTCTTACTGATACCTGATAATATTAAAAGAGAATCTTGGGTAATGTAGTTTTTATTCATTATCTAGTAACTCTATAATAATATTCTAATAATCTATTCCAGTTATTTCTAGTAAAAATACAGGAGATGTGAATAAAATATCCCAGTCCTATGTTTCACAAAATGGGAAATTAACAAATGTCCAGTTACTTTCATCAGTATATAAAGAAAAATTTCAGTATGTGTTAACACCCCTCCAAATTCCTGGGAGGTGCTTTGAACATACATCTGATCATGTTATAATTTACAAGATGGTATGTAGCCCAACTTGAATTTTCACCATGTACTAAAAAGAGAATTCAGTCCTACTAAATGGCTATAAGAATAATAGAGGCAGGTGTACAACAAAGCTCTCGCATGGCTAGCACTTGTGTGGGAGCAGCCCTTTAGCTGTCCTTTTGAAGGCCCCATGTTTGAGACTGAATATGGTAGAGCGACATCTGCAAGATTGGGCAGGTGGTGAAGCTGATGCTTCTAGCCGCATGCCAAATAATGGCTCTTCTTAATAGATTGGGTGGACACCAGATTGAGGTGTCTTTGTGGAAATGAAGAAAAGAGTAGCTAAAAATACATTTAGAGAGACTTTTACAAGCCACATCTAAAAGAAAAATTATCTTTTTATGAAATGACATCTGATACTCTTTAACTAATCTGCTACTCTCCTGATGCTGCTTTCTTCACCCAAGTTTCTCTCAACAGACTTTGCAGCATATATTTAGATTTCAAACTCCTAGCCTTCTATTCTTTTTATGGCCTATGTAGGCTGTCAACAAACCTCTTGTACACAAATTCTGCTCTAATTTGATATGGGAAAGCATGTAACCATGGAAACGTTCTTTGTACCCTATCTCAAGCCGTGGCTGCTTTATTTACCCTTTATAGAGTAGAACAAATAATCTACATACTTACTATTCACTTTTTTAGTAATTCCCTGTTAAATAGCAAATATATGACTAAAATATTTCTACACAAAGGTACTGTTTTAATCAGACAAATGTTACTAATCTGACTTTATTTAGATTTAAAAAATGAATAACATTTAGAGTAGCCTTTATTTTACCATTATGTGTTTGGTTTAGATTAATGATTTTGATGTGATTTGTTTAGAACATTTCTTCATTTGAGTAAAATAGAAATATCCATAAACTAACAAATTAGCATTTTCTTTCACTCCTGATATTTAATATGATAAACATACATAAAACTCATAGTTAATATATTATCTACTATATTCGAATTTCTATGGATTGCCATTTTTCATTTCTTATGAAATAATTCTTGATAAGATGCTTTTCCAAATATATTTTAGGTTCCCACAGATTAAAAGTTAAAACACTTAACTAAGCTCACTAATTCTCCATATTTTTTTGTTATTCCCAGTATCATTTAACTCTCAGGAACTGTCACCTTTCATGTAATCTAACCAATCTTGTCCTTATCATTAGAAATCTTGATCCCTAGAAATTATAAAGCCAGTACAACTATTTACTGAAATATACTTAAGGTTAAAAGCTTACCCATGATTGTACAATGATAATGTCTGATTTACAAATGACCTATCATACTCACCTTCCAACTTTCAGTGCAGTGACTGTTAACATTCTGTGTGTTATACACACTTATGCTTGAGCACATAACAAAAGAACTAGAAAGTCTCTGATCATCAACAGTGCATTTGAATTTCTAGATGACTATTTTTGTCCAGAATTTATAAGAATCTTCCAATGTGTTTGAGATAGTATGGAAATTTTACAAGTGAATATGAATACACTGTATTATAGCCTCTTACAGTAATAACGGCTTGTTAACAACTGGACAAAAGATGAGTGTGAGTGGAGTTTATGAGTTTGGGAAAATTAAGTCATCTACTGATTTTCCTGTGGTACTCTTCTATTTGGGTTTATGCTGATTCTGCTTTGTACTTATTTACCCCTCTACTTTTTGTGTACATTCTTAAATTTCTCTAGATAGATATTTTGCCTTATTTTCTTTTTTACTTTGGATTCATTCTTGAAATTATCTTGTTTCCAAAAATCTCACTTTTTCTTTTGAGTGTACATCTTTTAAAAATTTTTAGTCCTGTTTATTTAAGAACCCAGGTGGCACTTAAACAAAAGGAAAGAATGTTGTCAAATGTGATCGTGTATCTCTTCATGGTTAGTAGTCCTTAGGTCTTTACGTCTCAGTGAGAAGGACATAGTTCTTTTGGATCAGATTAGAGGAGATGGGGGACAGAACCAGAGCTACTGAAGCCATAGGGTGAAGAAAGAAGTTAGACCCAAAAGAATCCCAGAGATTTTGTAATCGGAATAAGCCGAGAGTAATTTTCAGACCAATGGGCTCTAGTCAGTTTCAGGTCCTGTGACCAGTCCTATCAGTACCATTGTGACATTTCTTCTTCTTCTTCTTCTTCTTCTTCTTCTTCTTCTTCTTCTTCTTCTTCTTCTTCTTCTTCTTCCTCTTCCTCTTCCTCTTCCTCTTCCTCTTCCTCTTCCTCTTCCTCTTCCTCTTCCTCTTCCTCTTCTTCTTCTTCTTCTTCTTCTTCTTCTTCTTTTTTTTGGTACTGGGGGTCAAACTTGGGGCCTTGAGCTTGAGAGGCAGGCAGCAGAACCACTGAGCTAAATCCTCAGTCCGACAATTCTTCTTTAAAGGGAAAACCAAGCCCTACAATTTCATAATGAAAATCAACTCTTAAAAACAAAATTTCATTTTACATGCCATTGCTCAGTTTTCCTTCTCTGATTTACTGGTTTATCTTAGTTTTATGGCTTGTAAATTAATATGAATATTGTTGCCTGTACTTTTCCATCTTAAAAAATAAGTTAGAATTATTTTGCTCCTGATTTTACCATGATTTGTGCTCTAATTCCCAGAACCACACACAATATTTATATTGTAGTGAGAGTATTCTTAATTTCCTTCTTAATTTCAAATTTCAAGTTTACTTTGTTAGTTACTTTTTATTTGCACCGTATAACTTTATCCGATAATATAGGAGCAAAGTTCTTTCCTCAAATTAAACAAAGGAAAAATGATAGACATTTTTGGTTTTTCAAAGTAGTCACTCTTTGAAAAAGTACTTATGTTAGTTTCATGCTTCATACCATATTATTCCTTGCCATGTGACTTTAAAGCTTAACATCATATTCTTCATGTAGCAGTAATTCAGAAACTATTGGTTAATTGACTAACAGATCCCTGGAAGAGATGTTCGTATTGGTTTGGTTTTTTTAAATCACTAAATATATATCATTAACTACATAGCTTTCACAAAAGTCATCACATTATACTTTTGTCAATACCTCTATTCTCACTTGAATGGTTTCTTTCTAACAGACCCAATCAGTATATCTAAACAGTATTTATTGTATATAAAAATGTTTATGCTAATATTTACCTTGTTCAAAATAATTCCTCAATTGTTAAATTTTCCATGAGCCATTAAGAAAGACAAAGAATTATACCAATGCCATTAAGATTAAAAGTGTTAATATTGACTTAATCTACTATGTGACATTTAACTGACCTTTTCTATTAAACCTAATAATAATAAAGTAGTTAAGTAGTCCTAATCACCTATCTACACAGATACTCTTCAGTTTGTGAACTCATTATTTAATGTTAAAAGAAACTATTGTCCCGCACTCTGTAGTAATTTTATAGAGATTTCTGAAGTTTTACAGGGCACTTGTGTACTCCAGTTCATATCCTTTATTTGTTCGCTCTTCCTACAAATGCAAACTAAAAACAAACTTGTTCTTCCTTGATACAGTAAGCCACTTTCAAACCCAGGGACACAAGTTCTAAAAAAAATCAAACTTTCTTTGCAGAAGTCTAAACCCAGGCTGTTTTCTTTTTTCCTGAAAGAAGTTGATCCATAGTACTAAAAAATAACTCACTGACAATTTTTTAAAGGGAGCTTCTTAGAAGCCTTGGTTAAGAATATCTGAAACACCTCATCTCTCCTTCTATACTCACTCTAAAGCTGACATTTTAGCAAAGTGACAAGGATCATAGGTAGATACTTGTTTTTGCTGTGTGAGGTGATTTTTTTAGCTAATGGATACCAAATGTTTTTAATTTCACCTTTTAAAATATATCTGACCCCTAGGGGTAACATATGGTCATTACAGAGCTAATGCCAGATGCCATCAATCTGTATGTGCTGTAGAATGATATTTGTTGCTTAAGAATTTAAAAGGAGCAAATGGTAATCATAATTAAAATTAGGGACCACTTAGTATGTAATAAAGTTAGTAAGTATTTTGTAACATATCACCCTGATCAGCAGTGTGAGATTTTTTGGTGTCTAGCTACATTCTGATTCCAGTCCCACCACTTTTTACTGTATTAACAGGTATAAGGGTACCAGCGGTATCTCTGCTTTGCAGGGTTTGCAGATAATTAAATGAGATAATATATGCAAAGTGCTTAATGTGTCTATCACATAGTGAGCACTCAGTAAGCTATTGTTATTATCTATAATTTTTCATTCTTAAGCCACATACTATATTAGACTTTCTATGGATAAATATATAATGGCTTTCAGTATTTTTTGCATGTGTGTTTAAAGTTACTTGAAATATATTGCCACAATGAGTCAAAAGGAAAACAACCAAATAAATGTTTTCTTTAGCAATTTAGACTTAAGAGCTTTACTTATTTTATATATATGTGGACTAGTGCCCATTAACATTCTGCATGCCCCTAAGAAGGCTCACTACTAAGAGCATCTACTAGCTGATACCAAGTTAAGTACTAAAAAAGAGAAAATGGAAGGTAAGAACCAAACAGCAGAGAACAGAGGAAGAAAGGTCCATATGAGGAGCAGGCAAACACCATAAATACGTCATCTTTGTTATGGATAATGTAATCACGCTTAAGGTCTGGCCACCCCATTGTACTCAGCTAAGAACTTTTAAATAAATATCTTACACAGACAAAAAAACACATATAGATCAGAAGGAAAATATGTGAAGATCATGCACAAAGAATGATAGTAGAAAAAATAAGTGTCTACAATAATATATTTCAGATAATAGTCATAATATCTCATTTTTGTCATACCAGTATTCATCTCATGATACGTGTCAAAAAATTGGAGTGCAGGGGACAGGAAGATTTGGATTCCACAGAAATATACGTAAATCACTGGAGTTTACGAATTGCTAGAATTATCTAGGACTTGCAAATTAACTTGAACCTGGGAACATGGTACAGTAAAAGGTTAAGAAATGGAGAAGAATAATTTTGGTCACAATCTGAAGCTACAAGGGTAGAGATGCTAAATATCTCTGATCTCCTCTGATGTCCTCTGAACCTTCCCTAGGCCTATCACATATGTTATACATTTTGGATGTCTTCTCTTTTCTTGACTCTGTAGTTAAGATTTTTTAAATTTCTCAATAGTACTAAGAAAATCTAAAAGATGGTTGTATATGCAGGAACACAAGTATCGCTGCCCCAAATATTTTTAGCTTGAATATCTGGCTATACCTCAATGAAAGAATTATAAAGAATCAGCACAGTTAATCTTCTGTTGAATAAAATAGAATCTAATGTCCCATTATAATAGGCAGTCTTTTTTTTTTCTCTCCTACTTTGCCATCCTTTGAGTGGGCTTTCTTAATTTTAATCTGCTTCTTTTAAAGTTTAAAATTGTGTAGAATAAAAGTACTGTAGTCTTTTTGGCCTTTTTGCTAATTTATTGAGAGCATCAATTCTTTTTTTTTTTTAATAGGGGAACAGTGGGGAGTGGGAATGCTACAAGTACAATTGTATTTTCTCCTAGAAGGATTCCATAAATTACTCTCATGTAACTTTAATCCATATATCATATCACTTTGAGTTGTCGCTATCATGTTGAGTCCACATTTTATCTATTAACAGTTAAAGGAAATATTTTAATAGAAAGGAATTTTGATGAATGAGTAAGTCTTTATGTTGTAGCTTTTACTTGTGATGAGATTTGGGTCATGAAATTCGTGGGGAAACAGTTTGGTTTTAATAAAGACAATTTTTTGTTGCTTTTGGACCCCAGAATACTAGGGACACTCCTGCTTATTGATATTGGGGTGGGCTAGTGGAAACCAAGTGATTGCACTTAAGTTACATGGTTGTTTTTTTTACACTAAATGATCTTATTGATTTGTGAGTTGATACTTCGCTTTATGTATTCTAAACTTGTATAAGATGGAAAAAGCTCTGAAGTATGCAAACTCTGGAAGACTGAAGATCTGTTGCTCTAACCACTTCTTAGAATTTCACTTAATTAGCATTCTGTAGAATGTGGAAGTTTACACTTCCAGACTTAGTGTTGTTTTAATCACTTACTGTAATGTTCAATTTAAGGGAGGATTGAGCATGTCTGGTAGTTACAGAAACCCACTGAAGATATTATCTCTTGAGTGCTCTTTTCATTTTGCATTGGACACCATGAATAGCTGAGGGTTCATATTTTAAGAAAATGTTAGAATTTAAATTCACTTTGCTTACTAAAATACGAAACATACTTTTTTCTCTTTTGAAAAAGTGAGTTAAATTTTCCTGAAGTTGTTAGGACGGTTATTAAATCACTGGCACTCATCTAACGTGGTAGGGTCTCTTCTGCTTCCGTACTGACAGTTGTGACAAGTTGCTTCTGGTGGAAGGCAAGGTGAACTCCTTAGGGTGGCCACAGCCATGTCTTCTCCAGTTACCTACTTAAGTAAATGTCTGAGACATGGGTTTTTTAATTGAATAATATTGAGATTATGGCATATTCTTTAAATATTTAACACACTTTTTATAAAAAGATTGAGGAAAATTATGATTTGTATTTGCTTATTAAAATCTGTGATCTTTTCTGTTTCTTTTCTACCTGTTATCAGTTATACATTTAAAACTCTACTACGTAGACTTCGTTTACATTCTAAAATAAATAAAATTTGGGTGACATAAACTTAAAATTTTATTATCATTTATTATTATTAAAACAATTTAATCTTTGCAACAAATTATGTGATAACTACATAATACTTTCTCTATGTTTCTCAAGGAGAGCAATGTAATCTCTATACTTTCCAGATTTATTATCTTATTTTGTTCAATAATTTGTGACTTCCAATAAAATATTTTAGTCAATGACATATGTTGTTTACAATTTTACATAAACATTTACAATTTTACATAATGTATATTTTACATACACATTATAGTATAATGTAGAAAAATAACTTAAAGGTTATTATTTTTAGTTTGTTGATTTTGTTCTAAAATGTCTGTATTTCTATTAAAATATGCAAAGCATGTATTCTAGTGTAAATGTTTAAATAACTTTTATGCATTTGGACTCAGTAGTAGAAGTAGTAATTAATTCTCATTTAACAGTTAGGAAAATTAAAACTTCTAAACTATCAGGTAAACTGAACCATGCATAGCAATTGATAGGATACTATAATGCAGAGTGTTCAAGTTCTTTTCAAATGCTCACTGCTTTCCTTATTTTTACCCTTCTATTGATATCCACTTGGAAGACTTGGAAAGCAGAAAACATTTCTTACATATCCATGATCAAAAATGAATGCCTGATGGCCTGAAGGTTGAAATAATTATCTCTGGTGGCCGTGCAGATCTCAATGTCAAAGCTAAGAACCACAGGGCAGCTGAATTAAAGCATGAAAACTGGCATGAGCACAGACAACTGCTTGAGGCTCTTTATTACTGTTTGATACAGCAGCCCTTTGTTGAGAATCTTGTTTTTTTGGTTCGAAAGCAACTGTGTGTGTCTAATCTTACATTTGCCTTTATCGTCAATTCCATTCCTGTGATATTTACAAAACTAAGCAGCATCACATGTATTTATCCCGATTTCTGAATCAGTGTTTCCAAAGCCTTCTGCTAATCTGCAGATAGGTGGCACCGTTCATACAGATTGGAAAAGCAGTGCTTTTCCCCGTTCACACTATCCCATGCTGTAAATTAACCTGTCACTTTATTATTTGACAAGATCTTCATTTTTATTCATCAGGACTTGGGCCAGGATGGGTGCATTTATGGCCATTTGCTTTGCATGGCTCTCAGCTGAGTTTGTAGGTATTGTAAGTGAGATCCATTATCCCTGTTACAAGTGCACACAATGCAGATGCTGATCTGCGATGATGATGAGAAACCAAAGTCAGTAAAGACCACATAAGCCACCCTTGATGAAAAGATAAATGAATGCATAAATAACATTGTGCTCTGCTGTGTTTGCTGAGATCAAGGATAGATTTTGAAGGTTTTGAGAGATCAGACACACAGAACCTGGAAAAATTCATCCTCCTTCGCTTTGCATTCAGCAGGCATTTCACTGTGTACAGAGAAGCTGAGAGACATTTTAATATATTACTAGCAGCTCAGAAATGTTTGGCCACTTCTCTGTTTTTTTAAATGTAAAAATAAAGCCGCAAAGAAATGACAGAGGAATTAGGGTTAATAAGAATTAAACATGGTGCTAAGAAAGCCATGCTTGCTTTAGACAATTCCTAACTTAGTTCTTTATGTAAATACACTTGTGTCTATTGTGTTCTAATTATAAATGTAATTATAGAGATAAATTAGTAAATTATGTTTGTAATTGTGTTCATAAAGATTAATGACATTTAAACAGACATATGCATGATAACATAAGATATGTGTTTAAAGGATATATTTCAACTTTATACAACAGATGTATTTTTAAATAGTCTATAAAAATAATTTAGCTAATGAGTACATTTTTGAAAAATTGGCAGCACAGTGGCAGACACGTGAATCTTCGCACGAGAGTATATACTGTGTGTTTATCTGTGTGTGTCCTAAAACACATATTTTGAGGAAAGTTTAACTGCATAGTATCCATAAAAAGTAAGAATCTTAGAGAACAGTCTCTGGTCTTTTATGTTTATAAGTTTTATAGGGCTAACTGTGTTATATTCTGATTAAAAGAGGATAGTTGATTGAAAACAGCCCAAACTATATGATACAAATTTTTGTAATTTGCTGGTTTAGAAGATTTCCCCCCTTTTTCTTGTGTAAAAAGTAATTTCATATAGCCTTTTTTGGCTAAGTGACATGTCATTACTGACGTATGTTATATATAGAAAATAGGAGCAGCCAGAGAATATGACATTTTGTTATATTTTCTTTAATGAGTATTCATTACATACTTCGTTTTAGTTCTAGTGCTTACCTAATTATTATAATCATTTACTACATTGCTTAAAAGAGCATTTTGAACAACTGAATGATAGTTCTGTAGTGGTAAATAGCATGTGAAATTCATTCTACTTTTTTATTTTGTTCTATATGTGTGGTAGATAATAACATGGCATTCATTTAACCATTACTGGACACCCGGTGACTAGTCGTATTTTCTGTCAAAAGACTGTTTGCAGTTAATGTTAGCAAACCCACCACAGTCTGCCAGTGTAAGCA